>NW_015653463.1:1057576-1084461 GCF_001515625.1 Sinocyclocheilus rhinocerous | reverse complement strand
CAACTAAAAACACATCTCTTCCATCTTTATTTGACCCTCTAACTCTAACACTTTCTATTCTATTTTAATTCTATTTCATCTATTTATCTTCTCTTTTTTTATTAAAAAAAACACTAGTTTTCTATTTTTTCTATTTTATCTACCTGTTTTTATTTGTGTGTGTGTGTGTGTGTGTGTGTATTATATATATATATATATATATACACCTTGCTACGTGTACTGCGTTAGGCTAACCGAGACTTGTCATTTGCACTTATATATTGTTGCTCTTTTGTTAGTTTTGATTGCTTCTATTGTTCTCATTTGTAAGTCGCTTTGGATAAAAGCATCTGCTAAATGACTAAATGTAAATGTAATTCTTCTTTTTCATCTTTTAAATGTACTTATCTATAGTAGCCTACTGCTTATTTGTAACCCTGGAGCACAAAAGCAGTCATAAGTAGCATGAGTATATTAGTAGCAATAGCCAACAATACATTGTATGGGTCAAAATTATCCATTTTTCTTTTATGCCAAAAATCATTAGGATATTAAGTAAAGATCATGTTCCATGAAGATATTTTGTAAATTTCCTACTGTAAATATATCAAAACTTAATTTTTGATTAGTAATATGCATTGCTAAGAACTTCATTTGGACAACTTTAAAGATGATTTTCCCTCAGATTCCAGATTTTCAAATAGTTGATGTATAAATCTTAATTAAAAAAAACAATTTGACCCTTATGCCTGGTTTTGCGGTCCAAGGTCACATTTACATTCAGAATGTCTTCCAGTCTCTCGTCAGGTGGCTATAATTACACAGAAAACTGAGAGGCCGCACAGCATTTAAATAAAAGGTTATTTATTTTTAGTTTGTTTTATTTGTTTGTTTTTTGTTTTTTAATCTTTCTTCACAAATCCCAGTTTGGAAAACCGTAATGTAATTTTGTAACGATGTAATAATGTCACCGTAATGCAATGACTGGAATTTTTTTTCTCTCTTTGTATTTTTATATCAGTATGGTGCACATTATCCTATTCAAATCAATTTAAAAAAAATTATTATTTTTTTTAAACTAAAAGTAATCAAAAAGTAGTATATTAGCTGATTAAGTAGCATATTACTGATTATATTAGCTAAAATGGATTACACTACAATTTTTCTCATGTAATTTGAAATCAGTAATGGATTACAATTTGCAAGTAGGCCTAACCGTTGATCAGCTGCTTCAGATGTGTTTTATTGGGGTTTGAGATGAAATCTGCAGAAGGAGCAGGCTGCATTATCTGAGATGAATCACAAAACCAGACAGGTTTCGACAGTGCCATAGTGTTTACACTCTTCAGGAAGCCAAATTACTAATGGATTGCAGTGGTCTGAGGATATATGACTCATGAGAAACAGGTCGCACGGATTGTTATTTAGTTATGTTATTTATTGTTATTTAGATATAGCTTCAAGCAGCAGTGTATTCGCTTGCTGTGTAAATATGTTTAGTTTCTTTATTTTGTTCATAATGATTTCTTCATCAGCAGCTAAGAAGTCAATTGTGTTACATTACATAAAAATGTACATTATATAAAAATTCACAGAGAAAGTGTGAATCAAGTGTAGTGGGACCACTTAAACCGGGTTAGATTTGTTTGGTTTTGTCAACTCAAAACCAGTCCTGTTACCCTGAGTGTGTTCAACTAGCTTTTTGGTACTGGCCCCGTTTCTAAAGGTACAACATAGGGAATAGATATGATATAGAGTATACAACAGCGACACAAACTGATAACTGCTGCTTTGGATAAATATGAATTGAGTTGGGTTCAGCAATTTATGTGGATGATATCTGCAGTCAAATAAATATCCACATCTATAAAGACACTGGATAGAAGCAGATTTGTACAGCAGCACTCTTTATAATAAGATGTATGTTTATATTCCCTGAGAGATTTTCAGTGGCACAGAGATGACTTGTAGGTGTCTGTCTACACAATATTTACTTCAGCTTTAAATACATCAGCAGCATTCATTATATTAATCATTATTTTAATATTTAGAAGATGTAATTGCAAAATGAAAAGGCAACAGCACAGTGATTTAATCTGAGTTAATTCCAAATACACATAACTACATAACTTTAATTTTGTCTCACAAAGAAAATGCAATTTTATATTACTCAGAAATTGCTCTTATAAAGGCCAAATTTTACTAGGCTATTATTGGCATCTCAGTATCAACCTTTTAATATTTTTGAATTGTTTTTAGCTTTATTTTTTTTGTTTTCATTTAAATGTTTTAGTTTTGAAATGTTGTTGTATGCATTTGTCATTTTTATTTAATTTAATTTCTTTTATTTTCTTAAATGTGTGCATATATATATATAGTATTTATAGAGTTTTAGCTTTTAGTTTTAATTACTTTTTCTTATTTGTAAGTCACTTTGGATAAAAGCGTCTGCTAAATGACTAAAAGTAACAGTAAAAGTAAAATTACCTGTAGGAAGGGGAAAAAATCACCATTTTGCCAACACTAAGATTGACTGTAAAGTTTTTTTTTTAATTAAATTCCAGAAATATTAATTTATAAATTTCTATTACTATTTTCTGACTTGTTTTCTCTGATGAACGCAGAAGATTTGTCGCAGACATCTATATTTAGGCCTAGTAAATATTTAAGCTCGTCATAACACATCCTAAACAAAAGTGCAGCGATGCCAGTAAAACTCCCTGAATTTCGTAATACTGTTACAACATCAAAGGTGTTGAGCTTACAACGATAATAATACGATAATAATAACGCCCTTCGAAGCAAGATTTCATATTGAGAACATGCCTCAAAAACAGCACTAAATTGTCTGTGGCTCCATTTAATTTTGCTCTTTGTGTAAATACGCTGAGCCAGCGCGAGCTGCCATAGGCTTCAGTGAGATCACTGTTTTCCGGCAGTGGGCGATGACTAACGGGAAAACTAATAGATTATGAATCACGGGGCGTGTTTAAATGACTGACAGCTCTGCCGACCAATCACGAGAGGAGTTTCGGTATCTCGCACGTCTCGCTTCTGCGCATGCTCAGAATGCTTCGATCTGCAGAACACACTATCGTCTTCAGTGATAGTGAGCGCGATCGAGGGTCGTTCCTGATGAGTGTGCGCTTCTGTTCAAAAAACACCGGAAGTTACTTACAGAACGACCGGAAACGACATGTCGACTCGATCATCCGCGACGTTTTTTAAGTATTAAAATTTACTGTAACTCATATGATGTGAAGCCACTCTAAAGGTAAGAGAACATTTAAATGTATATATAAAGTCATAAACATTATAGTTTATGTGTGTAATTGTTTGGTATGTTAGTTTTTAACGTCTGCGTACTTTACAGGCATCGTCTTACTATCATATGTCCGTCAATAAAAGTATTGTGCTTTGTAACATTAGCCCAGTCAATAAATGTACTTAATATATCAATTATTTTAGAGCTTGTACAGACATTGCTGGTATCCTTGCCAATGATGTACATTTATTGTAATAAATGTTTTCAGAAAACCATAAATACTTAATACTATATACTTTAGTGTAAGGAGTCCACATAATCTAGAATGTATGTTATAAGCTTCAAATTAAATAAGTAGGAAATATTATAATAATCTGCAGACGAAAATATTGAATATAACTGATAAGTAGTACTTTTGAAATCCGAATATTATTCTGTTGAATTATCTATTTACAGACAGATAATTTTGTGTGTCAGGAATATATTTATCTATGACATTGTATTAAGTTGAATATCAAAGATTTGTTGTCTGTTTGTTAATGAGGGATTTGTGGACACATTATTATTATTATTATTATTAGTTTTTGGAGTCAAATCTGTAGTTTTAATTTTTAAGTAAAAAAGAGAAAATTAGACCCTTGGGGTAAGATTGCATTCATAGTGTTGCTATTATGACATGTCTTCAATTTAAATATTGGCGATTAAATATGAAAATAGGCCTGTGTATGCGTCATATAATAAATGTACCATTTTGTATGATTATTTTGGTAACATAATCAACATTTTGCAGATTCTGCAAGGTGTAGGTAAACTTTTGACTTCAACCGTATTAAAAAAGACGATATTGCAAGATCAGAAAAGGGGTTTGATACTGATTTATTTGTTTATTACATTACTGGCTTAAATACTGTATGTAAGCTGTAGTATGAAGTACAATAAGTACATGAGAGTCACGCTTGTTAGTAAATATGGTTCTGAATTCAAATTAAGTTTGATCATTTTGTTTGGCATAAAGTAAAAAATATCAAATGATACAAATATCCAAAATGTCAGGTCATTTGACCTTTTAATTACAAGGCAAGGTTATAATTTTGAGCTGTGACTCCCCAAAAGCCAGTGATATTTATAAATGTATAATTCTTGATATTTGTATTTTTTTTTTAAACACATTAA
The DNA here is from genome assembly GCF_001515625.1 of Sinocyclocheilus rhinocerous. Lineage (NCBI taxonomy): Eukaryota > Metazoa > Chordata > Actinopteri > Cypriniformes > Cyprinidae > Sinocyclocheilus > Sinocyclocheilus rhinocerous. The sequence goes on along the minus strand of NW_015653463.1, from coordinate 1,080,044 downwards.
TTAAAACACTTTTACCTTGAAAACAAATTTTAAACACTTAGCCTACATATTAAAGATAATGATTAAGATCTGTACATTCACATCTATTCAAGGTGTAAAGATAATGTTATTACTTTTATTTGATATTCACACCACATGACATTTTCTGAAAATGGAAACCAAAATGAATACAAAGAGTTTATTTAATGTGTTTAAACTAGATTTAAAAAAAAAAAAAAAAAGGAATTTATCTTTATTGTGGAAACAATAGTTGCATAATCATTCCTATTATCCAGTACTTTTTACAATTTTCAACATTAAAAAAATGCTTGTGTTGTAATTTAAGGAAGTATTATTATAACATCCTTCATCATTTTACATTATTTAAATTCTTTGCATAATGGCAGGAAAATGAACAAGCTGGACCTGGATGGAAATGAGGAGCTAAAGTTAATAATTGCTGAGTGAGGGTTAGACATGAGAGTGCTGACTTTAAGTTTATTTAGTTTTTTTAACCATGTATTGAAATGTTCATATCTTATTGATTTCTGTGATTTTATCAACACAAATCAACTACTAGGCTTGTATACGATCCCAAACTCCTCTCCTTAAAGAGGTGCTTCACCACTGGCAGGATTGGCTTTAAATAAAGCAATAAACCCCAAGAAGCCGTGGTTTACAGTGAATTTATAACAGCTAAGGGGCGTTGTTGTTGCCTAAAACCCCCTTAGCTGTTATAAATTCACTGTAAACCACGGCTTCACGGGGCTTATTGCTTTTATAAAACGGTTATTCCATATACGTAGTACGGTTTCACAAAATAAAACAGAGCAAATAAAGTGTAATGATATTAATAAAAACAGTATTCTTCCACCAAACAATGTAGTTCCTCAGAAACAGTTGTGGTTCCAACAAAGTGGTTGCCGAGCAACACACAGAAGTAAACAAAGGTGTATGTTTGTAGAGTAATTTACAACAGCTTCGAACGCGGCTCAACCAATCAGAATCAAGGACAGGAACTCTCCAGTTTATAATTAAACTTTGCTGTCTCTGCAGTAAAAAGCAGGGGGAAAAATTGGAAACTGGAGCTACATCATTATTATAAACTGAGAAAAAGAGCTTCCCTTCTGACAAAACAAATAAACAGGGATATGAAAGAGTACACAGTGTTCATTCACTTATACTACTGACATTGTAGCAATACAAAGCTGTTATTTTTCTTTAAATGTAGATGAGATTAGCTAACCTTAACCCAACTGCAAAACTCTCACTTCATGTAGTAGATCAGCGATACCTTTTAGTGTTATCAATAAATTGGATACATTTGAAATGCTGCTGGTTTTACATGCCAAATGATTTATTAAACAAAAAAATCCAATACACCTAAACAGGAGAGGGATATTACACAAGACTAAGAATGGAAAGTGTTGTTGTGGACATAAGAAAAACATATAAATTGATTAAATATTAAAACAGTTTTTCCAAGAAAAAACACATTTTCAAAATTTAAATAGCAGTCTTAAAGTGACAATGTTGTCCTTAATATTAATGTAGAAACATTGGTGTTGCTAAAACCATTGCTTGTGCACAGAAAAAAGACAAAAATCTTGGTTAAACCTGTGCAAAATGATGCCGTTCTTGTGTAGAGTTTAGCTGAAAACACTGAGCAAATTGGAGCGTGTGTGAAAACAGGTGAAATGTGTTAAAAGTTTTGAGAAACGTGTCTTTGTTTCAGGAACTGTATGAATGGTTTGGAAAATTGTGCCAAACGAATCAGTTATAGTGTGTTAGCAATTGAGAAAAACTGTAATATCCTAATGATTTTTGGCATAAAAGAAAAATGGATAATTTTGACCCATACAATGTTTTTTTTGGCTATTGCTAAAAATATACCCAAGCGACTTAAGACTGGTTTTGTGCTCCAGGGTCACATATGCACCATTTACATTTTCAATCTATATACTATCTTTTGACTCCCGTCTTTTCTCAGATACCTGCCTTGATGTCACAATGGGCTCTTCACATGATTTACTCTTACTCTTGATGTTTTTGCACTATGCAGTAGGTAAGCCATGTCATTTACTCTATTGCCTCCCAGTTAGCGCTTATATCGTTGTTGTTTTGATGTGATACTCAGTTCAGTGTTTTGTCACACAGGTCCCACTAATAGTTGTGTGAAGATTCTTCCAGACTCCAGCAGTAACATTGTTCTTGAGGTGGGAAAAGACTTCACCGCGACATGTCACCTCCTGGAAGGCTCCGCTTACACCTCAGATGACATTGAATGGAGTTTGGGGAACGTCAGCATTGCAAAGCAGTCTTACCGCAAAATAAATGAAACATCTGTTAGTGTTACTGTTAACATCAACAGTAACATGAGCGGTTGGTTGCGGTGCAGAGCCGCCAAGAAGTCCCTGTCATACGCACAAACGTGTATCTATGGAATCTTACTCCGTACGGGATGTAAGTGTTTTCCTGCCAAAATCACACGTGCTGCTTTAGAATTAAAAGACTTGGATTCTTCATAACTCCAGCTGTGTTTTAGTTTTGTACGTATTGTAGGGATTGCTCTCTCCAGGATGAACATTTGCTGTTCTAAAACACAAAATATTGCAGAATATCCAGTGTAATTTATTTATTTATTAAGTATTCCGTAACATTTTAAAAAACATGTTTTGAAATTCAAATGAAGTACTTTTCTTTAATAATGTTAATCCTCATTGGTTCTCTGATGTCAAATCTGGCGCGCCAACCTTTTCGAAGCATTTAATAACTTAAATATTAAAATATTATTTTTAAGTACGGCTTCAGAACATTTGGTTAATTATAACGACTTTCAGTTTTCGATGAGCTGACCCTTTAAGAATCTTCTATGCAGTTGTTTATAAACCTGTAGGAGGAAAATAGCCCTGCTGTGGTGGCAAATAGTGAAAGTCTGATAGGAATGTGAAATCTTTTCTCATTATTTGAAACCATTTGCATTATTTGCTAAACACTTGAACTTCAAGAAAACTACTTCATGCATCCATTGTTTTTCTGTTTATGACCTCCAGATCCTCCATTGAAACCAAAGAATCTGTCATGCATTGCTGTGCAAGAGGACAAGGATATTTCCTCTTACTTAAACTGTAGTTGGGATCCAGGATCGCGAAACCCGCTGATCGTCGCAACTTACACCGTTTATGCCAACGTGTATGTGTTAAAGTAACAGAAGTCCTGATAACACTGTATATGCTTCTACACCTTTTTGATTTTTTTGTCTTTTTCCAAATGACTCAAAGTGAAAGACTAGAGTGTCATTTACTTCCTCTTCTTTTTCTATTTTAGACTTGGGACAGTTCAAACTTATAAAGCTGACTGTAATCAGCATCTTGCAAGATCCTGCGTCGTCAACCTGGAAACTTTTCCGATTCATATGGTTTTAAAAGTGTGGGTTGAAGTGAAGAATGCTCTGGGGTCAGAGCGGTCAGAAGAACTTCAAACCGATTCTTCCTATTTCGGTATGATTTGGGGTTGTGAATTAGGAAAGGATGCATTTTACACTCCGTATGAATGCATCACTTCAACTGGCTTTTTGTGTGTTTGTTTTGTAGCAAAACCAAATCCTCCACTGAATGTCCAAGTCCTCACTGAAGTTAACATCCCCACATGTCTCATGGTTACTTGGAAACATCCCATTGACAGGACCATTCTGAAACTCTCTTATGCCATCGAATACCGCAAAGCAGCATCTGATGTTTGGATCGAGGTACGGTAAAGCCAAAAGCAATTCAGATTTTAAAATGGTCAGGACAAAAATTACGATTTTTATTTACTGTGAATTAGTGTTGTCAAAAGTTCCGACTTCGGCACCAATTGACACTGAAATTTTAAAAACTTTTTGAATTTTAATTTCCCGCTAGCATCTGAGCGCTGTTGAGCCGATTCTTTTTTTATTATTATTATTTATGTAGCAATTTACAATATAACAACAATCAAAACAATAAAAAAATAATATTCTACATTAAGTAGCATCAGCGTATACAAATATGAAAACATATACATCCTCAAATCCAATTTGTGTTAGCAAATTAAAACTGAAATAAAATGACAGCACATGAATGGTCATTGTGATAACAATGGATATTAAGTTGTATAGGCACTATACACAAAGTCAAAGGGTTCATAATAGGTCTAAAAAATATTCCAGGTCTCTAAGTAAATACATTATTTGTATAAATTAATTGTATAATTGTAATTACATAATGACTTTCAAAAGCTAAAGTGATTACCTTAATTTATTAGTCAGAATATGTATAACTAAATATTTTAACTAATTGCAAAAGCTGAATAATCAATAAATGTCTACTGATTAATCAGTGAAATAATCGATGATTAGTCGATTAATCGATTATCAAAATAATCGTTTGTTGCAGCCCCGCTCTTAACCTCAGGTGTGTTTCACACTTGTAATTCAGAAGCGGTGTTAGCAGTGCTTTCGTTGTGTTGCAGTGCCAAACTTGTGAAGTGTGGAACAATGCGGTGTTAGATTGTTACAGCTAGATGCTTAACAACCGGCAACCAATCAAGTGCCTCAGATTCACTTGCTTTGGACAGTCAAGAAAAAAACAGCACATTGTATGAACAGGAAAAATGTCAAACAGTGACGGAAAACGTGGAAAGAAGTAAAGAAGAGGCCGTTTTTTACCTTTCAGGAAAAGCCCATTCAGGAAAAACTTGCTAGAGCCGTTATGTAAACAGGTAATATATATATATATGCAAATAAGAATGTTAACCTGGGGTTAGGAATGTACAAACAGCAGCTTATGAAGACCCAGAATTAATTAGTGAACAGTGTGAAGCAAGATAAGCTTGGATTCTGTTACCCAGGGTTAAATATTTCAGGTGTGGAAAGCACTACTATGGCTCAAGTGCAGACAGTGCAGTACAAGCTTGAATTATTTCATCTTGCATATAACCTCTAAAAAAAGAACACACTGTTTCATTTATGAATTGATGATTGTTTTAGGTGCCGGAGAGCTTCACCAGAGGGTACATCGAGTCGTTCAGACTGCAGTCTCTGGAGCCGTACACTCAATATGTGGTGCAGATGCGATGCATTGGAGAAAGTTATAGCAGTTACTGGAGTAACTGGAGCCACAGCATTACAGAGAGCACTGCAGAAGCCAGTATGACCTGTATTATTCATAATCTCTGAAACGTTGATGGAAGGGTTCTAAAATAAATACTCCATGTCCAACTGTCCTGAGCGCGTTCACAACATCCGGCGCGTGACGTGTGTACGTGCTCTGGCATAGTAGACAGATATATATAAGTAGATGCCTCATTAGTTACTGTTTCTATGGGCCGTGATACGTTCCAAAATAACGTATCTAGAGCAGTCGAATAGGCCATCTATACATATCTATGGTAGTAATGTGCGAGATGCCCTGGGGATAAGCAGATAAACATCACATTTTCATTTTTGGGTGAACTATCCCTTTAAGAACTGTGTTCTCTGAAACTAGAACTACCCTTTTAAAGAACTAGTTAGCTACTCTAACACTACTACTAGTAACAATATTAGTGTATCTTTACAACTTATCACCTTTAGGCAAAATGTGTTCTTTTAAGGAGTTTTAGCTTTTAAGGACAACAGAGAACAGGCAAGAGATTGAATCCGAACATATGCTTTTACTAGACTCACAAATTAATTGGAATTTATTTATGAGAAAGATTATTTAGGACTAACCAGTTGAACTGAATAAATCAGACTTCCCCACACAGTATATAGGAGAGTGAGTTTGATTATTCTCTCGACTTGCTTGACTGTAAAGTGTGTGCAAACAATATGGCATTAAAAACAGTGATGTAAAAAAGCAGCTGACCTACTGTCAGGCTACTGAAATACATAGTTAATTAGTAGCATCACTGTTTAATTACTTCCCAGCATTGCGAAATGCAGCATTAATACTCATCAGGCCATTTTTACACCATCTTATTTTCTCAGAGCCGGCAAGCGCACCAGATCTTTGGAGAATCATTCAGCCCACTTCTAATAATAGAAAAGTCTCATTAATATGGAAGGTAAATTCCTTTTTTCACCTTACAGGTGCTAAAATAACAATAATAGTATTATTGTAATAAATGTAATATTCAATTGCTGTTTACAAGTTAAATAGTGAATGTTTTCATATTGTATTCTCTTGCAGGCTCCTGTAAAAGCGAATGGAAAAATACTGTTATATAACTTGAGTATCAACCAGGATAACGAGATGTTTGAAAGCCACAATATAACAGCAGATAATCTCAGACAGATGTATTCGATGGAGCTGCCAACGGGAAAAATGGCCAGCATTGAAATAACTGCGGTCAATTCAGTTGGAGTGTCTCCTAAAGCAACTTTGTTCATTCCAAGATCAGATAAAGGTATGTTAAAGACTGCAGTGATTTTGAGTTTGAAAGCTGTAAATGTAACATTTTAACCCTTCTTTTGTCCTCTGATCAGTTGTGCCCCTTTTTTGATAAAGAATGTGCTATAAATGCAGCAGCACTTTTGGCGCTTGAACTAGGCTTTGTGGCATCATCTAAACAAACGAAATGACAGCTAATTTGCTCCTTTTTAAAATTAAAATAATATTGATATTCAAAATAAGTGATCAAATAATCTTCAATGACTTTAATAATCAAAATAATCTTTATTTAATTTCTAGAAGAATCAGTAATAGCCATTTACTGTTGGCTTTAAATTTCTTTTTTGTAAATCTTTGAATAAAATTGGCCACTTGCACATTATGTTGTATATGATAGGGAACAGTGGGGCTAAAGCCACTGAGCGCTTTCCAAAACACCTGGAGTACTTCACCACCAGATAGCTTTTTGTGAGAATAAATGGATTTGTTGTGATGGAAGTGCAAAGTCAGCCATGTTCTCTGTTAGGTTCTCTTTAAAATATATAAGATATACACTAACAAATAAAAATAATATAACTGATAAAATATGAAGTGACAAAATAGTTGAAATTAACTTGGAAAAGGAACACAACGATTACAGATGGGCACAGTTTTAGGATATTATAATAATAAAAATGTTTCTTGAGCAGCAAATCAGCATATTAGAATGATTTCTGAAGGATCATGTGACACTGGAGACTGGAGTAATGATGCTGAAAATTCAGCTTTTTGATCACAGGAATCAATTACATTTTAAAATATATTCAAATAGAAAGCAGTTCTTTTAAATAGTAAAAATATTTCACAATATTACTGCTTTTGCTGTACTTTGGATCAAATAAATGCAGGCTTGGTGAGCAGAAGAGACTTCTTTAAAAAAACAGTAAAAATCTTACAGTTCAAAATCTTGGTAGTGTATAAATAAATTATTTTTCAAATACACGTTTAGTGTATATTTAATAAAACTGCTTTGTAGGGGCATGTGGAAGGTGTAATGTGTGAAGCGTTTGTGATTGCGCAGAGCTTCCTGGCGTGGAGGATATGAGCTGGTCGGTGTGTGATGAAAAGCCCGAGCCGGAGCTGCAGGTGAAGTGGACTGCTGTCCTGCCTCTTCATCACACCTTACATCTCTCCGAATACCTGCTGGAGTGGGTGAAAATCCCCCAGGCTGTGCATCAAACAGAGCTGCAGGCCGACTGGCAGAGAGTCCCTAACAATGTCACCATCACCACACTAAATGGTACCGGCCTCTATTTTCTGAAGCTCTGACTAATACGCTGGCCCACGTGGAAACTGTGCATGTTTATTTACTAGTGCTGTCAAAATTAGCGCGTTAACGCAGATGATTAATTTTCCCAGTTTAACGGCGTTAAAATAATTAACGCAGAGGCGGGGCTAGGGTTGGCCACCCCACTCACAATTACTGCTTCTGTCTCGTTTTTGTTGACAAGGATTGCATTAATTTAGACACAGAATGTCTTTACGAGCACATCAAACGGGAGCTTCAGTAGAACATCAGTGAACTGTGGTCAGATGAGATGTTGTCAGGCCATATTTCAGGAAAAAGGAATCTTCCTCTCCTGTCTGCCGTTATACTGCGTTCTCATGCGCTGTAGCCTATATCATATCATATTAAAGCGTGAATGAAACTACGAGCATGCGTGTCAGCTCTTAAAGTAATAGCAGTCAAATAACCTAATAACCCAGCTGCTGTGATGTCTGTTCATCAAAGAACAACAGAAAAAAAGAGTAACTTTTCAATATATCTTTAGTAGCTTTAAGGGTTCATTTAGAATTTAGTATTTGATAGCTTTATTCAATTTCTGTATATTTCCTACTTGCTGCTAATGTTAAAATCGATATCTCTCAATTATACTGTAATGTTGAATGGCTATAGTCAATAGTTAAATATTAGTAAAAAAAGAACAATTTCCTAGAGACATCAGTAGTATTGGTATCAGTGATACTCGCCTTCAGTCATAGAAAAATATTACAAATTTGCTGCCTTTATGTTGTTTCTACATTTATTTGAAGATTGAATGTGAAATTATTGCAATGTAAACGTATATTTAAAAACTTTAATGTTAGATGTTAGATGGGATTTTTAATCAATTGACAGCACTGTTATTTACATTTTAATCTGTTGACTGTCAGTGGCACATCTGCAGGATGAAGTTAAAAATACTAAATATGCTGATTTGAGCCAAGCGTGTTACACCGTTATTGGTAGCTGATTAGTGACTATTTTATTTAAACAACATTTATTCAGTCTCGAAAATTACATTTTGTGTATAGAAGTTATAATGTATACTCAGTGTTAGGTGTAATGCATTACTAAGTAATTAATTAATGAAAGTGAATTACTTTTTCCTTGAAAAATAAAGTAAGGGATTACTTTAAATTTTTCTGTCATTTAATTACAGTTACTTCTGATGTAATTATTGACTATAAAACAATTCTATATAAAAACAATAGCCTAGTAGATTAAACATCGAATGTTAAAATGTACTGTATGTTTCTAATGTAACCTCCCTCTAAATTATCTGGTCAGTTCAAGAATAATTTATAAAATTTTGCATTGTTTATTTGAAAGAATTAAAAGAGTAGTTTTATGTCTATCCTCGTATTGTTCAACTGGTTGAGGTTGACATGGGATTTAGAAAGCTTTAAATGCATCGTAGAGAGAGTTATAAGTGCTGTAATCTAATTACACTGTTGAAGATGTAATTAGTAGCTAGTAATTACTTACTTTTTTAGAGTAATTTACCCAACACTGTCAGTAAACAACTTGTTTAGTATGTATTAGGCATGTTGCGTACATCTGTAGCAGGTAAGTATTGCATGTTCATTTTGCAGGCTTGACATCAAAAGCAAAGGAAAGGAAGCACTGCAAGTTTTGCAGTCTGTTTTTGGCTCAATGCTAAAAATGAAAATATAACATTTAAAAAAAATACATGTTTTCAGAATATAATCCTATTGGCCCAGTGCCAAAAGATAATATAGTTTTTCAAATAATTTATAATTGTTACCAAAGCAAAGTCACAGGTCTGCTATAGAAGCTGTGAAAATGTGAAACGGATGTCTGCTGTTGCTGCAGTTTCATTGTGAAACAAAACGTTTTGGGAGCAATGTATGTGACCAAATGTCTTTCCCTCTTTCCCCAGCTGATTTGGAGAAATTCAAGCGGTACAACATATCAGTGTATCCAATTTACAAGTATTATTCAGGACACATGTGGCACTTCCTAGCAGGACGTCCAGTAACCAGACCAGCCTACATTCAACAAGGAAGTATGCATCTGAAGTCTAATGCAATTTTCTCATGTACTGAAGCACACTCATATATAGGCCTGTCACAATAGCAACTTTTTGTTGTGCGATATATTGCCCCAGAAATAATTGCGATAAGCAATTTTATTGTCATTTTAAGACCATTTTATGTCTCTTCATATATAATCATAATATAACAGCATAGTAATTAATGCGAGAAGGCCTACACACTTCCAAACTTTACATTTTTAAGAATATTTAGATCATGGAAATTAAGTATCAAAATATTAGATACCTTAAAAAACTTGAATAAATAGTAAATAAACATTTTATAAAAAAAAGTGGAAAGTAACAAGTAGAAAAAAGAAAAACGCACAAAGAACTTGTATGGAGATTTTTCCATTGACAGATTTTTTCCCTGACCTTCTTTTCTCTGCAAATTAAGGGTGCACACTATTGCTCAAAAACACAACCCCTAAATCCCTACTTAGCAGTCAGATATCCGCATGCACAAAGGCACAGATCCCTAAACAAGACCATATCACACGGTGCTGCTTTCACGGCTAGAAGAGTATGTGGGGATTCAGGGGAAAGCTTTCAATTGGTTTAAGTCATATTTGACTGCTAGAAGCATGGCAGTAAGATTTTGGCGCATATACATCAAACTCGACATTGCTTATATGTGGTGTGCCTCAAGGCTCTATTCTGGCCCCCACACATTTTTCACTGTATGTACTTCCGTTAGGAGACATCTTTAAGAAGTACAACATAGCGTTTCACTGCTATGCAGATGACTTGCAAGTATATTTACCATTAACAAATGGTAATAGATTAGAACACCTTATGCCGTGCCTCTCTGATCTAAAAACATGGCTGGCCTCTAATTTTTTATATCTCAATGAGAAAAAGACAGAGGTTGTGGTGTTCGGCCCCAGAGGAGCCAGGGATGAAGTAAAGTTTAATTTTGGCCCATTGTCTTTGTATGTCAAAGAACACGTTAAAAACTTGGGTGTTTGTATTGATAGCTCCCTGAAGTTGAACACTCAGATCAATCATGTGGCAAAATCAAGTTTTTTTCATTTGAGAAATCTGGCCAAGATTAAATCATGTCTGATATTTAAGAGTCTTGAAATTGAAATTCATGCTCTCATATCATCAAGACTTGATTACTGTAATTCGTTATACAAGGGTATTAGTCAAGCATCTATCCTGCGGCTGCAGAAGGTTCAAAATGCTGCCGCAAGACTGTTAAGACTGTTAGACTGTTGAGTTAGTGAGGCCAGCAGGGGGTGCTCACCCTGTGGTCTGTGTGGGTCCTAACGCCCCAGTATAGTGACGGGGACACTATACTGTCAACAAGCACCGTCCTTCGGATGAGACGTTAAACCGTGGTCCTGACTCTCTGTGGTCATTAAAAATCCCAGGATGTCTTTCGAAAAGAGTAGAGGTGTGACCTCGGCATCCTGGCCAAATTTGCCCATTGGCCTCTGATCATCATGGCCTCCTAACAATCCCCATATCTGCTGATTGGCTTCATCACTCTGTCTCCTCTCCACCAGTAAGCTGGTGTGTGGTGGGCGTTCTGGGGCAACATGGCTGCCGTCGCATCATCCAGGTGGATGCTGCACACTGGTGGTGGATGAGGAGATACCCCCTGACAATGTAAAGCGCTTTGAGTGCCTAGAAAAGCGCTATATAAATGTAATGAATTATTATTATTATTTTTTTATTATTGTTAATGAATATTCAAAAACATGAACACATTACTCCGTCTTTGATTTTTCAACACTGGCTTCCGGTACAGTATAGGATTGATTTTAAGCTTCTTTTATTAGTGTATAAGTCTTTGCATGGCTTTGCACCTACTTATATATCAGAGCTGCTAATTGAGTATCAGTGGAAGAACGTTGAGATCAACAACTCAAAATGTACTTAAAATTCCAAGGACTAAGTTGAGCCAGAAAGGGGATTGTGCGTTTGCGGCAGTAGCGCCAAGACTTTGGAATAGCTTACCTTCTTTACATGTCAGGGACGCTGACTCTGTACATGTTTTCAAAGTACAGCTAAAGACATATTTGTTTGCCATGGCGTATTCTTCTTGTTGATAATTTTTGTATTATTATTGTTGTTGTTTTAGGTGATTTTTCTTTTCTTTATTTGATTTGTATATTGAGATGATGTAAAGCACATTGGTCAACATGTGTTGTTTTAATAGTGCTATATAAATAAAATTGACATTGACTTTGACATATCTGCAGATGAAAGAGGCATTTTTTAAATTTGAACTAGCACCTCATGATTACACCACGTTAAGTACGAGAAGCTACAAAAGACACAGGCGCAAGTGGAATGCAAAAAAACATGGTGACATTCATTTTTATGTAAATATAATGGGCAATATATTGCGTCACCAAAAATTATCGAGGTCATGTACATATATTGTGCGATAAATCGATATATTGATTATTGCGACAGGCCTACTCGTATAACAGTTGTTGTTGTTTATCTAGCTCCAGAAGAGGGTCCTACTGTCACAGTGACTAAATCCAAGAAGAACAGTGCCGAGCTGACGTGGAAGGAGATCCCACTGGACAGACAGCGGGGATTCATCACCAACTACACCATATTCTATGAGATCGGGAACACTAAGCAATGGAAATGTATGTTCAACACGTGATGCATGTGTGATGTGTGAGGCTTCACAAGCTGATCTGTGTCGAATGTGTTTGACAGCTGTGACGGTGGGCCCTAATGTCCATACACACGTGCTGACGGATCTGGCCAGCGAAACCGATTACGTGGTTAACGTCGTGGCGTCAACAGAAGCAGGATCTGTCAAAGGCACGGGTTGTACTTTCAAAACTATGAAGTACGGTAAGTCTTTTATGCTCATTTTAATGTTCGTCTTAAATGCTTGATGATGCATTGTGATTTTAACAAGAAGCCATCACGTACGTTGAGCTGCTTAAGCGGCTGGAGGATGTGACTTGTGCTGATGCTCTCTTGACTGTAGGCGATGGAGAGGTGGAGGTGATTGTTGTGGTGGTTTGCCTCAGCTTCCTGTTCCTGACCGTCTTTATCATAATGCTCTGCCTTCGGAAAAGAGAAGTGTGAGTCACTGCTTTTCACCACTCAGAACGAAACACAAAGCAAGAATTCAACTTTAAGTCACCTCTTCTGTTCACTTCGGAGAAGCATTGGTCTGGAAATGCTGGTACAAGATTGGCTAATAGAGCCTAGCCAGTCTTTGTAAACTATGTGTAATTGTGCACATTGTATACAATTTAGAAGTCCATTTAAAATAATTAATTAAACAAAATACAGTAAAAACTAGTCATGTTTTCTACTTCGATGCAGATTTTGTTCCATAAAATAACAGTTCACAGTGAACACATCTGTCGAGCTCCAAAACATAATTTTCTCCATAATGTTTTAGCAGAATGTTCATGCTGCTCTTTTCTCTTTAATGACAGTGAATGATAACCAGGTGCTGTTTGACATTCAAAATGAAGAAAGGCACCAAAATGCACCATAAAGCTAGTCTTATGAATTGTGCGAGAAAACAATTAAATTAAAGTTGATAGTTTCTTTGGCAAATCTTTTATTCTTATTCTTCTTTGTATGTCTGGCAAGTATCACATCAGGTTTGATGACAGTAATGCCAAGCATAATTGATTCCTACTGTAGATGTAACTGATCACAATGCACCAAATATTATTATGTACATATTCAAATATGACTGAAAGCTATTCATCCCATAGGTGTATATTTTAGTGCAAGACTCCTGCACACTAATTTTATGATACTTTTAATGCTACTTTTTGTCACTTCTTCACAGTTCCTGGTCGCAATTCAAAATATGGAAGGATTGTTGAAATATAGAAAATATAGAAGGAGCAAAATATAGGATTTTGAAACTAATGAAATGCTCTTTTAATAACTTGCCCCAAATGAAAAGTGCATTAAAATCCTTATGAATTTTTTGCATTGCTTAATTTAATACAGAAACAGAAGTTATTGGTAATGTATTTTGAAGAGTAGATATATCACCTAACCCCACAGTGAATGGTGCTGTGTGGTGTTTACATTCATTTTCTGGCCTCTCTTTTCAGACTTAAGAAGCTGTTGTGGCCGCAGGTTCCAGACCCGTCTGACAGCTCCATTGCCCACTGGTCACCTGATTTCCCCATAAAGGTCAGTAAGGAATCCAAATTAAGGGTGAATTACAAAACATGTGCAAAAAAAAAAAAATGAATTAATCTTACAATTATTACGTTACCTTAAAGATTGTTTCATTATGAAGTTGTCCTGGCAGTATGCACATATAACCCAATAATTATAATATTATAATGAATAAATTATTTAATGAAATAATTTTTATTTATATTGAGCATAAAGGCAGAGTACGACAACTTTTAGTTCTGTTTTACGATTTAAATATTTATTTTTGTTGTTTGCTTAAAGGCACAATATGTAATTTTCGCCGCTAGAGGGCGCGTATTCAAAACAAACAAATAGTCAAAGACGTAGTTTGATGAGGCGGTGACTCGCTTCCGCTGCTTCCGGTCGTGCGTATGTGGGGTAAAGCAGCGGAGCTTTTATTATGCCACAGTCGAGCGCTTCCGCTCCGTCCGGTCGTGCGTATGTGGCGTAAAGCAGCGCTGTTTTATCATACTAGATACGTTTGAAAGTTCTGTTATAATGCTACTCTGTGCGGTCGTCACCAGTCTATTACAACACACAACATATTAAAGCGTCTTTGGTGTTTCCATGTTTTCTACAAAACAAAATCGAGAGTTTATGACGTCATTGGCAGGCGACAAAATGATACTATGGACACGCTCCGTGCCACTGGTTAAAATTGCTTATTTCTCTGGATTTAAACATTCTTCAAAACATTTGGGATAATGTAAGTACACAAGTCAGCAAAATATATAACACTGTTCTAGTGGTTTTTAGATATTTTAATAAAAAAATCTTACATATTGTGCCTGGAAGTGAGAATTGGGGAAGGAAAGTTCTTGTCATTAACAATCTCACAATGAAAATTGGAATATATTGTTATTTTAACAATTTTTGTTGTGGTCCATTATGACCTGGACATGTTCATTTTTATTGCAACATCAACATGTGTTCACGTATATCGCAACACAAATCTTCTCCGACCACATAACTGCATACAGCTCAATCTGTTGGGACGTTTTTAATAGGGCTGTCAAAAAAATTATTTGTCGAATTTAAAATAAAAATCCACATTCGAATGCAAAAATGTTGCATTCAAATTTTATGTGTGCGTCAGGCAGCCTTATCAGTGGCACACGAGATGCGATGACGATGTAAGTGTCGTTGCATTTTAATGCTTTTCGTAGCTTATACAGTTGAACCCACTGGATGCGGCGCTGCTACATTGTTCGTTCAAAATATTGCGGAAAAAGAGAACATCAATGTGGAGAAGATGTTATTTACAGCAAAACTGAAACCAAGCCGTTCACACACAACACATATTTATCGCATTTTCTAGAGGGACATCTATCAGCGTTGCACTCGCATCTCACACAAGAGAGCCGCATGTTTAGAAAACCATGTAAAATTAATGTAAGTTCAACTGTTAAAAAACATGTCTCGAGACTTTATGGCAGTTTTTCCCATCCCACTGCATCTCATGTTTTTAAATGAAAAAGTACTCTTTGTGATTGGTTTTCGGTCCTTTGTATTAAACTATACGTACATACATGATGCTGTTTTGTTTCTGATTGTTTAAGCAAATTAACATCTAAAGCAACATTCAAGGAAACGGCTTGCTGTAAACAGAGCTGTTTTTGACAGGGTAAAAAGGGTGTTTTTTTACACTACCATTGAGAAATTTTAACCAAACCATGTTACAGACTTCTGATGACCCCTTTTAAATATTATGCACTTTTTTCACAGATAGTCGTGTTATTTTATTGCTTTGTATAAACGTGCATTAGTAATATTTTGCTTGCTTGTGGCCTCAGGAGAGAAGCCAGAAACTTTTTTTCCCCCTAACTGAAATTATGCCTTTTAAATTCGAATATAGATAATATTTTAGTACAAAATTCCAATTTAGTTTTTTAGCCATTTTGACAGCCCTAGTTCTTACAGTTTGGCACACAGAACTAACAGCTTCTGACCTTCTCTAGGCCGACCTGCCCAAAGAAGACGTCAGCGTGGTGGAGGTGGATGTGTTCGACGGCAAGTCCCTGTGCGAGGAAGACAAAGGCGTGCTGCCGCTGAAGAAGGACAAGTATCTGTCAGAGGAGCACAGCAGCGGCATCGGAGGCTCGTCCTGCATGTCCTCGCCCCGCCACAGCGTGTCGGACAGCGACGAGGGCGACTCGGGCCAGACCACGGCCAGCACCGTGCAGTACTCCTCAGTGCGGGCCAGCGGCTACAAGGGCCAGACTCCCAGCCACCAGCCTCCGACGTTCGCTCGCTCCGAGTCCACACAGCCGCTGCTGGACTGCGAGGAGCATCCGGACCATCTCAACGAGAGCCACTCCAGGAGCTCGTACTTCAGACGCGGCCGAGAGCTGGAGCCCGGTGTCCTCGCTCCGGAGTGCGACGGAGGCTCCCTGACCTTCTGTCCGGTGCAGGAGGAGGAGGCGTCTCCCGTCGCCGAGGATCCACCCGCCTCCGCCTTGTGTTACATGCCGCAGAAGAGCGGCTACCGACCTCAGTAAAAGACGCTGGCGCTTTGGAGACGGCCCTAAGCTACTGCATCTGAATGTGCCTGTCACCAACTTTTCATTTGGCATTTTAACGATTGCAAGCATACGCCAGATGTGTATGGTAACACTAGACTGCTCACACTGCCACGTGCCTTCAGAGGGAGAACGACTGCTTGTAACTCCAGCCACTTCCTTCTGACTGACTGTTGTTTTGAACCGCATGCATGTTTCGTTGAAGCATTGTGTAAAAACGTGGATTTCCATTCTCATTTACACTACCGGTCAAACGTTTCTGAACAGGAAGACCTCTTCTGCTCACCAAGCCTGCATTTATTTGATCCAAAGTACAGCAAAAGCAGTAATATTGTGAAATATTTTTACTATTTAAAATAACTGCTTTCTGTTTGAATATATGTTAAAATGTAATTTATTTCTGTGATGCGCAGCTGTATTTTCAGCATCATTACTCCAGTCTTCAGTGTCACATGATCTTCAGAAATCATTCTGATATGCTAATTTGCTGCTCAAGAAACATTTCTGATTATTATTATCAATATTTAAAACAGTTGATCCAAAGATCAGCATTTATCTAATATAAAAAGCTTTTGTAACATTTTTCAACATAATAATAATAATTGTTTTTGAGCAGCAAATCAGCATATTAGAATGATTTCTGAAGGATCATGTGACACTGGAGACTGGAGTAATGATGCTGGAAATTCAGCTTTGATCACAGAAATAAATTACATTTTAAAATATATTCACATAGAAAGCAGTTATTTTAAATAGTAAAAATATCTAAAAGAGTGTACTGTTTTTGATGCACTTTGGATCAAATAAATGCAGGCTTGGTGAGCAGAAGAGACTTCTTTAAAAAAACAAAAAAAACATGAAAAATCTTACTGTTCAGAAACGTTTGACTGGAAGTGTACCTGTTGCTGATTTCTTGCCTCCAGCTCACAGCCGATTGGTCTGTGGTTGGTGAATGTGCCGCTTCGATTTCGCTCGCTTCCAGCATAGACACAGTGTTGTTTAGAAATTACGAACAATTTGTGCAAAGGTGCGTTATGGTATTGACACATATTAGTATTACTGGTTATGGTATTTCGAATATTAATATTTTTAACAATATGCAACAGAATGTCGACCCTAGCTTGAGTTAATCTTGCTTTCCTGTTCCTGGTGATCATTTTCTCTTAGGATAAAACTAACACTACATTGAAATGACAGTTATGAAATGCAGACATTTCATTGAATGCCTTATGTCATGTATTCATGTATCTCTGTGTGATTTTTGTTTATATCATTGCATCACTTAGGTGTGTATCACTGATTCTAGATCAAATAAAGACTTTATTCAAATGTTTTGCAGTCTATAAGCTTTACTACTGTTTCAGACTTTGTTTATTTATACTTCAGTCTATGGGTTTTGCTTATTGGTAACAGCGGCTTCTCTGACTGGCGAGTCCCACTTCATGACTGTGAGTTTTTGTAATTTGTGTCCTTGAGAAACACTGATCTAAGTGATGAGAAATGAAACTACTGTAAAACTAATATGCATGATTATGAGGCTCATCATATGTGTATAATAGTCAAGTCAAGTCACCTTTATTTATATAGTGTTTTTAACAATACAGATTGTGTCAAAGCAACTGAACAGAATTAATTAGGAAAATAGTGTGTCAATAATGCAAAGTGACAATAGTAAACATTAATTTTTCAGTTAAAGGCAGTTCATCATTGAATTCAGTGATGTCATCATCCAGCTCAGTTCAGTTTAAATAGTATCTGTGCAATCAAGTCAACGATATCGCTGGAAATGAAGTGTCCCCAACTAAGCAAGCCAGAGGCGACAGCGGCAAGGAACCAAAACTCCATCGGTGACAGAATGGAGAAAAAACCTTGGGAGAAACCAGGCCCAGTCGGGGGGCCAGTTCTCCTCTGACCAGACAAAACCAGCAGTTCAATTCCAGGCTGCAGCAAAGTCACATTGTGAAGAGGAATCATCTGGTTCCTGTGGTCTTGTCCCGGTGGTCGTCTGAGACAAGGGGTCGTCTTTACAGGGGATCTGTATCTGGAGCTCATCTAGTTGTCCTGGTCTCCGCTGTATTTCAGGGCTGTGGAGGTCCTTTCTAGGTGCTGATCCACCATCTGGTCTGAATATGTACTGGATCCGGGTGACTGCAGTGACCATCTGATCTGGATACAGACTGGATCTGGTGGCAACGGTGACCTCGGAATAAGAGAGAAACAGACTAATATTAGCGTAGATGCCATTCTTCTAACAATGTAGCAAGTACATCAGGTGTTATGAGAAGTGTTCCCGGTTCCGGTTGACCTAATTAATGCAGCCTAAAAATCCTTTAACGGATTTGAATATTAGAAGCGTATTAGTGTGTTATGTGTAAGCCAGGTTGAAGAGATGGGTCTTTAATCTAGATTTAAACTGACAGAGTGTGTCTGCCTCCCGAACAATGTTAGGTAGGTTATTCCAGAGTTTGGGCGCTAAATAGGAAAAGGATCTGCCGCCCGCAGTTGATTTTGATATTCTAGGTATTATCAAATGGCCAGAGTTTTGAGAACGCAGCGGACGTGGAGGACTATAATGTAACAAGAGCTCGTTCAAATACTGAGGTGCTAAACCATTCAGGGCTTTATAAGTAATTAGCAAGATTTTAAAATCTATACGATGTTTAATAGGTAGCCAGTGCAGTGTTGACAGAACCGGGCTAATATGGTCATACTTCCTGGTTCTAGTAAGAACTCTAGCTGCTGCATTTTGGACCAGCTGGAGTTTGTTTATTAAGCGTGCAGAACAACCACCCAATAAAGCATTACAATAATCTAACCTTGAGGTCATAAACGCATGGATTAACATTTCTGCATTTGACATTGAGAGAATAGGTCGTAATTTAGATATATTTTTGAGATGGAAAAATGCAGTTTTACAAATGCTAGAAACGTGGCTTTCTAACGAAAGATTGCTATCAAATAGCACACCTAGGTTCCTAACTGATGACGAAGAATTGACAGAGCAGCCATCAAGTCTTAAAGAGTGTTCTAGGTTATTATATGCAGAGTTTTTAGGTCCTATAATTAACACCTCTGTTTTTTCAGAATTTAGCAGTAAGAAATTACTCATCATCCAGTTTTTTATATCGACTATGCATTCCGCTAGTTTTTCAAATTGGTATGTTTCGCCGGGCTGCGAAGAAATATAGAGCTGAGTATCATCAGCATAACAGTGAAAGCTAACACCGTGTTTCCTGATAATATCTCCCAAGGGTAACATGTAAAGCGTGAAGAGTAATGGCCCTAGTACTGAGCCTTGAGGTACTCCATACTGCACTTGTGATCGATATGATACCTCTTCATTCACTGCTACGAATTGATGGCGGTCAGATAAGTACGATTTGAACCATGCTAATGCACTTCCATTAATGCCAACAAAGTTTTCTAGTCTATGCAAAAGAATGTTGTGGTCAATAGTGTCAAACGCAGCGCTAAGATCCAATAGCACTAATAGAGAGATACAACCACAATCAGATGATAAGAGCAGGTCATTTGTAACTCTAATGAGAGCAGTCTCGGTACTATGATACGGTCTAAATCCTGACTGGAAATCCTCACAGATACCATTTTTCTCTAAGAAGGAATATAATTGTGAGGATACTACCTTTTCTAGTATCTTGGACAGAAAAGGGAGATTCGAGATCGGTCTGTAATTAACTAGTTCTTTGGGGTCAAGTTGTGGTTTTTTGATGAGAGGCTTAATAACAGCCAGTTTGAAGGTTTTGGGGACATATCCTAATGACAATGATGAATTAATAATAGTCAGAAGAGGATCTATGACTTCTGGAAGCACCTCTTTTAGGAGCTTAGATGGAATAGGGTCTAACATACATGTTGTTGGTTTAGATGATTTAACAAGTTTATACAATTCTTCCTCTCCTATAGTAGAGAATGAGTGGAATTGTTCCTCAGGCGATCTATAGCAAGCTATCTGATGCGATACTATAGCTGACGGCTGCATGGTTACAATTTTATCTCTAATAGTATCGATCTTAGAAGTAAAGTAGTTCATAAAGTCATTACTGCTGTGCTGTTGGGAAATGTCAACACCTGTTGATGCTTTATTTTTCGTTAGTTTAGCCACTGTATTGAATAAATACTTGGGGTTATGTTTGTTTTCTTCTAAAAGAGAAGAAAAGTAATCAGATCTAGCAGTTTTTAATGCTTTTCTGTAGGATAGGTTTTCTTTCCCGCCAAGCAATACGAAATACCTCTAGTTTTGTTTTCCTCCAGCTGCGCTCCATTTTCCGGGCTGCTCTCTTTAGGGTGCGAGTGTGCTCATTATACCACGGTGTCAGACTGTTTTCCTTAATCTTCCTTAAGCGTAAAGGAGCAACTGTATTTAAAATGCTAGAAAAGAGAGAGTCCATAGTTTCTGTTACATCATCAAGTTGTTCTGAGGTTTTGGAAATGCTAAGGAATTGGGATAAATCAGGAAGATTACTTACAAAGCAGTCTTTTGTGGTAGAAGTGATGGTTCTACCATACTTGTAACAAGGATTAGAATTTACAGTTTTAGCTATATGAAGTTTGCACAAGACTAAATAATGATCTGAGATATCATCGCTTGGCTGCATAATTTCAACACCATCAACATCAATTCCATGTGACAGTATTAAATCTAGAGTATGATTTCGACAATGAGTAGGTCCTGAGACATGTTGTCTAACCCCAATAGAGTTCAGAATGTCTATGAATGCTGATCCCAATGCATCTTTTTCATTATCAACATGGATATTAAAATCACCAACAATTAAAACTTTATCTGCAGCCAGCACTAACTCGGATATAAAATCAGCACATTCTTTAATAAAGTCTGTATGATGCCCTGGTGGCCTGTATACAGTAGCCAGTACAAACGACACAGGGGATTTATCATTAACACTTGTTTCTCTGGATAATGTTATATGAAGCACCATTACTTCAAACGAGTTATACTTGAAACCCGCCTTCTGAGAAATACTGAAAACATTGTTATAAATTGAAGCAACACCTCCCCCTTTACCTTTTGGACGCGGCTCATGTTTATAACAGTAATCTTGGGGGGTAGACTCATTTAAAATAATGTAATCATCAGGTTTTAGCCAGGTTTCTGTCAAACAGAGCACATCTAGTTTATGATCAGTGATCATATCATTTACAAAAAGTGCTTTCGTAGAAAGGGACCTGATATTCAATAAGCCAAGCTTTATCATTTGTTTATCCATATTGCATCTGTTTTTTATTTGTTGAACATCAATTAAATTGTTACTCTTAATTTGGTTTGGACGTTTTTTGTATTTTCTAGTTCGGGGAACAGACACAATCTCTATAGTGTGATATCTAGGTGAAAGAGTCTCTATGTGCTGAGAATTAACTGATTTCTGTGACATGAGGCGGCTAGCAGACGGTCGGTTTAGCCAGTCTGTCTGCTTCCTGACCTGGGCCCCAGTTAGTCAAGTACAAACTCTAAGACTATGTGCCATATTTCTAGAGAGAAGAGCGGCACCACCCCAGGAGGGATGAAGACCATCTCTTTTCAACAGGTCAGGTCTGCCCCAAAAACTCATCCAATTATCTATGAAACCTATGTTATTCTGCGGGCACCACTTAGACATCCAGCCATTGAGTGACGACAGTCTGCTATGTATCTCGTCACCACGGTAAGCAGGGAGGGGACCAGAGCATATTACAGTGTCTGACATCATGCTTGCAAGTTCACACACCTCTTTAATGTTATTTTTAGTGATCTCCGACTGGCGAAGTCGAACATCATTAGCGCCGGCGTGAATAACAATCTTACTGTATTTACGTTTAGCATTAGCCAGCACTTTTAAATTTGCCAAGATGTCAGGCGCTCTGGCTCCCGGTAAACATTGGACTATGGTGGCTGGTGTCTCTATTTTCACGTTCCGTACAATAGAATCGCCAATAACTAGAGCACTTTGATCAGGTTTCTCAGCGGGTGCGTCACTGAGTGGGGAGAACCTGCTTAATGTTTTGATCGGAACGGTAGAGCGGTGTTTTGACCCGCGACTATGCCACCTCA
>NW_015653463.1:1048900-1053924 GCF_001515625.1 Sinocyclocheilus rhinocerous | reverse complement strand
AAAAAAAAAACACTCAAGGCAGTTATCAATATTCTGATTTTATATGTGTATTTCATGCCTGGACTTTTTTTTTGTCACCACAAGAATGTGGGTCACTTCTACCACCAACTCAAATCAAACTTTATGAGCCACCACTGGAAATCTTATTTCACGCTCGTACTGATAGGAAATATTTGAATATTGGGTCACAGAGTGCTAATTTCATTCTCACTAGCATCTTCTGTCACTTTAAAAGAGAATATATAATTTGGAACATAAAGATTATACATTTCTAATATTTATTAATTTTGTAATTATTCATTTAATGTGGGATTGGACAGTATGGAAAGTTCTCACAATAAATTACTAAAAACTACTTTTCAAAACAACTTTAAACTACTTTCCAAAACAACTTTCAAAACAACTTCACACCAACTTTGTTCTTTTATATTAGGATCTAACTATATGATCATTCTGACTGATAACAGTAAGCCAATAATTAATTTACATGTTGTGGCAATAAATGGCTGATTTTTAAATGCTACAAGTTTAGGCATCATAATATGAAAACATCTGAGATTTGCTAAAGATTACATTTAGCAGTGTTATTAAATTATTAGTGTTTTAAAAGATTAACTTTAAGCGAGTGTTAGATGATGGCAGAGGTAATGGGAAATTAACATGATAAATAAAATATTTAATATTCGCTGACATGGCACTGCTATATTGTCAAGTCAAGTCACCTTTATTTATATAGCGCTTTTAACAATACAGATTGTGTCAAAGCAACTGAACAGCATTAATTAGGAAAATAGTGTGTCAATGATGCAAAATGAGAATAGTAAACACTAATTTTCCAGTTAAAGACAGGTCATGATTGAATTCAGTGATGTCTTCATTCAGCTCAGTTCAGTTTAAATAGTATCTTTGCAATCATTTGCAATCAAGTCAACGATATCGCTGGAAATGAAGTGTCCCCAACTAAGCAAGCCAGAGGCGACAGCGGCAAGGAACCAAAACTCCATCGGTGACAGAATGGAGAAAAAACCTTGGGAGAAACCAGGCTCAGTCGGGGGGCCAGTTCTCCTCTGACCAGACAAAACCAGCAGTTCAATTTCAGGCTAGCAAAGTCACATTGTGCAGAGGAATCATCTGGTTCCTGTGGTCTTGTCCCGTTGGTCGTCTGAGACAAGGTCTTTACAGGGGATCTGTATCTGGGGCTCATCTAGTTGTCCTGGTCTCCGCTGTTTTTCAGGGCTGTGGAG
Organism: Sinocyclocheilus rhinocerous; assembly: GCF_001515625.1. NCBI lineage: Eukaryota > Metazoa > Chordata > Actinopteri > Cypriniformes > Cyprinidae > Sinocyclocheilus > Sinocyclocheilus rhinocerous. The sequence continues at coordinate 1,052,680 of NW_015653463.1, read as the reverse complement.
GTCTTTTCTAGGTGCTGATCCACCATCTGGTCTGGATATGTACTGGATCCGGGTGACTGCAGTGACCATCTGATCTGGATACAGACTGGATCTGGTGGCAACGGTGGCCTCGGAATAAGAGAGAAACAGACTATTATTAGCGTAGATGCCATTCTTCTAACGATGTAGCAAGTACATTGGGTGTTATGGGAAGTGTTCCCGGTTCCGGTTGACCTAATTAATGGAGCCTAAAAATCCTTTAACGGATTTGAATATTAGAAGCGTATGTGTGTCTGTGTGCAGAGTGTGTCTGCCTCCCGAACAATTTTAGGTAGGTTATTCCAGAGTTTGGGCGTTAAATAGGAAAAGGATCTGCCGCCCGCAGTTGATTTTGATATTCTAGGTATTATCAAATGGCCAGAATTTTGAGAACGCAGCGGACGTGGAGGACTATAATGTAACAAGAGCTCGTTCAAATACTGAGGTGCTAAACCATTCAGGGCTTTATAAGTAATTAGCAAGATTTTAAAATCTATACATATATACAAATATATAATAGACTTCTTACATGTTACTGTATGAATTAAATCTATACTAATTCTCATTAAAGCTACAAAAGTTACTCAGTCAAGTGCAGTGACTGATTTTCTGTTTTTCTTTTGTTGTTTTAAAAAAATGTTGACTTTTTGTCACATAATATAATAGTAGGGCTACATTTAAACCACAGAAACGGCATATATCATCATAAATGAAGTTCCAAACGTAGGTTGGTGTAATCTGAGAGCTCTCTGACCCTCCATAGACAGCAAAGGATTCTTACACGATCAAGGCTCAGAAACGTAGTAAGTATATGGAGAAAGAATTGTTTTACGACGACATACGATGGGACACACTTATAGCGTTGTACAAATGCAAGAGCTTTATTTACAGAGCTTGATTTTGATTTTCAACACTTTGCGTTTAAAATAAACTTCTAAATGTTCAGTAGTTATTAATGTTCACAATTTAGTAATTGTGGTGCTTCTAATTAAGTGATAAAGAGCAGCAGTAAAATGTGCAACATACTACCAAATTATATGTAATATCTAATTATGAATATTTAACTTACACTGGAAAGGTTTCTGTAACATCTTGTGAGAACATGATCGGTGTTGCCAATTTAGCAATTTTGTAGCTAGATTTAGCGACTTCCCCACCCCTTTTGAGACTTTTTTCAAAGGTTTAGGGACAAATATAGCAACTTTAACCTTATCTAAGTTCTCACCTTGCCCACTGATCTATATTTATTCTTTTTTTTTTTATATAGATCACTGAATTTGCCATTGTGATGTCATCTAGTGACATTTAGCTACAGTTTTAGCTACTTTCAATTGAAAGCAGTTGGCAACACTGAACATGATGCATGATGGGATACGCTTAGTACTACTCCGAAGTGTGGATTTAGTGTGCGTTAAGGCTGTGCTTTGGCATTTTTAAGTCTTGCACGCTTACTTCCTGTCGCGTGCAAACGCTGGCCAGGACCACAAGTGTGAGTATTTGGACAGGCCTTTACGGTCTTCACATCTACTTGAACACTTGGGCCAAATACAGGAAATGTGTCATGTAGGCAGATGAGTGGTTAAGCGCACAGACCGCAAGCGTGGGTGTTGAGATAGGCCCAAAATATCACTCACGCTAACAGGCCTCGGGGACAGGACCATGTTACAAACTGAAAGTCCATATATAAAACAAGAGCACATGAACCCCTGAAGACCACTGGAGAGACGGCCTTCACTGAAACTGTGAGCGTGACTGGATGAGCAGATGCAACTGACCAAGTAAGAAATTGTATAACTTCTGCCACTCTACAAATCAATGCACTAGCTGCAGAAATGAAAGTAGTTATTACATTTTTTGGCTGGAAAAATGCAGCAATGCACCGGTGATGACACAGTAAGCAGGGTCTTAACTATTGTGGCACTAACCCCACCAAACACAACAGTGGCCAAAAGTGATGTGTGGAGGTTTTAAAAAAAAATTTTTTTTATGACCCTACATTTCAATTAAACCATCAAAATACAAGGGGAAAAAAATCACTGACCAGTGTTGCCAACTGCTTTCAAATGAAAGCTAAAACAGTCGCTAAATGTTGCTAGATTACGTCATAATGGCGAGTTCACTGATCTATATAAATATAGGTCAGTGGGAGAGTCTCGGAATCTAGATAAGGTTTGTCCAAGAAATTTATTTTGTTGCTAGGCTTTTGAAAAAAATTGGCAACACTGACATTGACTACAACATAATCAGTTATTGATATTTTGTTGGTCCTCTACTGTTTTTGCATGTGTTCATAATTTCTTTGTATGACAGCATGGCCAAAAATTATGACCACATTGGCATGTTTCATTGCATTATTATAAAACTACTGATTCTAAGCAAATATGCAATATGCTTACAAAATTTTTGACACATTTATTTTTTTTTATTAAGGTTGAAGATGTCAAATTTCCTAAGCCAGCATCACTTTTGGCCACTACTATATGGCAGTTCTTTGACTTTCCAACTGACCGTCAAACCATGCTGCAAAAACAAGCCACTTTCATGAGGATTGTGGGCTTTCCTGGAGTTGTTGGAGCCGCTGATGGAACTCATGTTCACATCAGTGCTCCAACTGTAAACGAGGAGACATACCAATAGAAAACAAGTTCAAAACATCAGTAACAATTTGTGATCATTTTGTATAATGCAAAGCATTTTTTAAAATAAATTAAAATATTAAAATATTTCAGTGTCTTAAATTATTTTATTGTAGTTACATTAAATGATTAATGTTGTGCTGCTGTGATTTCACATGAGCAGGCTCACTATTGGCTGTTTCAGAGGTCGATGGCAGCCATTTTGGGCTGACATCATTGTAGTCCTTATTTTGCAACACTTAAAGGCAGAGTACGCGATTTCTGGTAGCCAATGTATTTGAAATCAAAGAATCAGTCTTAGACTTTACTAAAAGTTGCTTTTAGCTTCTTTGTAAAAGACACCTACTCTTAGAAAAGTCCTACTTGTTACTAAGAATTTTTTGACACTTAAAGGCACAATATGTAATTTTCGCCACTTCAATGCTGCGATGACGTCATCGCTATGGGAACACCTCCGGTGTGACAAATGTTTGAAGCCCTTATACCGTCACGCCAATTTATTGGCCAATAGCGCTTAGCATTTATTTCATCAGATTTTAATTCCTTGAGGAAGCGAATCATCTGTTGCCCATCGGAAAGAGATTCTTGTGTTCTAAGTCATCTATTTATATAGAGCAGTTTACTCCTCTAAGGCGGACACAATGAGTTTTCCGGTTTGTATGGATGCATGTTACATGGACTCACGAGGAAACAGGTAGGAAGACCGCTTTGTGGCCTTTATCTATTGTTGTATCCGTGATATCTGTGTTTGTGAGTAAGTTGTGCTCTGGGCTCGCACTCTTTCTGAGGAAGGAGAGATGTTCGTTCAACCCCCATTGTTCCAGTTCTGCGGTTGCCGAGGCGCCGCACGAGCTCGACGCTTGGGGTGACGGTGATGAGCCCGAGTGTAGAGAGAGTGAGAGAACGGAGTTAATCCCCTTCTCTCTCGCTCTCTTCCCCGGACCGCGTGCGTTCATCAGAAGAGCGCCTCGTGAGTCAGGTGGTTAGTCAAATCTGATTCCCGCTCCGGAAGCTCGTAATCGATTCTTTCGGCTGCGGATTAGATGATGCATACTCTACAGCAGCCTCGGGCTCGAGCTCGCAGGCGACACAAGCTGTAGATATAAGCTATGGGTTAAGGGGCGAG
>NW_015653463.1:1048134-1048627 GCF_001515625.1 Sinocyclocheilus rhinocerous | reverse complement strand
CTCTACTCCCTCCCTGGATCAAGTGTTTCTCAAGTTTATTAAACAACATGAGAGGCACAGATTTTTAGGACGTTAAGTCGTGCACTATGGTTTTTGGCGCTCCGCTGCTGCATTGAGCTGAAACAAATAAGTGGAAGAGCTCATGTGTTTCATTATAGCAAGCTATAACAGTGAGTAGGCGGTTTCCAACACTCGCTTCACATGACTGGCTGCATTATGTGACTGCAGCATACATTATTGTGCACTAGAGATGTTGGGTGCTTCATGCTACCAAGCAGTGGTTTGCATGACTAATTACTCTGTTCTTTTCAGCTCCGCTGTTGCATTGAGCTGGAACTGTGTATGAATGTTTTTGACCGTTCTCCGCGCCTTAGCTTTCGGAGATCGAGAGGATAGTCCTAAAACCATTGGTGCAAGGTCTATGTTGACATCCAAGTCCCCACTCTGTGGTTGGTGCTGGCATGCCTGATTTTAGTATCCGTTCCTGTTTCAG
>NW_015653463.1:1047619-1048107 GCF_001515625.1 Sinocyclocheilus rhinocerous | reverse complement strand
TTTGAGTTACCTTGACGATTGGCTGATATTAGCTCAATCACACAAACTGTTTGGAGCAGCATTTCTGGCACTCAAACGGTTCTTACCCAATTGAGTGGTTGTCACATTAGGTCAAGGACTGACAACACGGCTGTGGTCTCATACATGGATTGTCAGAGAGGATTACGCTCTTGCCCCCTGTGCAGGTTGGTGAGACGTGTTCTTCTTTGGACGCAAACCAGGTTCCAGTCGATCAGAGCAGTTCATGTCCCGGGTCACCTGAACTCAGGAGTGGACTTACTCTTGAGACAGAGTTTGGAGGCTGGAGAAGGGAGAATGCACCCTCAGGTGGTGAGTCTCATATGGCAGAGGTTCGGCCGAGCGGAAGTGGTTTTGTTTGCTTAGAGCATGCACATTGCCCGCTCTGGTTTCCTTGTCTCCTCCGTCGCTTCTGGGTGTGGACGCTCTAGCCCAAGAATGGCCCAGGCCAGTCTTATGCCTTCCCGTCG
>NW_015653463.1:1039695-1046702 GCF_001515625.1 Sinocyclocheilus rhinocerous | reverse complement strand
GGTCACCTGAACTCAGGAGTGGACTTACTCTTGAGACAGAGTTTGGAGGCTGGAGAATGGAGATTGCACCCTCAGGTGGTGAGTCTCATATGGCAGAGGTTCGGCCGAGCGGAAGTGGTTTTGTTTGCTTAGAGCATGCACATTGCCCGCTCTGGTTTCCTTGTCTCCTCCGTCGCCTCTGGGTGTGGATGTTCTAGCCCAAGAATGGAGCAGGACCAGTCTTATGCCTTCCCGTCGACCCGTTTGCTCCCAAACGATTCTGTTCAGAGTAAGGTTGGTCAGAGGGAACGTCTGTTGTTGGTGGTGCCGTTTTGGCCCACTCGTACGTGGTTCTCAGAATTGGTCAGTCTGTTAGCCTGCTGGCACCAACCACAGAGTGGGGACTTGGATGTCAACATAGACCTTGCACCAATGGTTTTAGGGCTACCCCCTTGGGAAGTTCCCCTCAGACACGACCTGCTGACTCAGGCTCGGGCATGATTTGGACATCCCCATCGGGATTTTTGGAACTAGACGGCTTAGGCCTTTCCGCCCAGCACAGATTCCTTTTTGGGACTTATTTTTCGGTTGGAAGGCCTGGCAGGCCATCCATTTGAGCCGTTTAAGTCTGTCAGATAATTTTGAAACCTTAAGCAGTTTTTTGGTAAACCTATCCTCTCTTAGAGGACTGGGGATCTGCAGGCTCTGTCAGCTCCTCTTGTATGGACTTTGCCCCGAGGCTGGTTAAGTCTTACTGCTTCCTAGGCCTAGTTAATCCTAAGGCTGCTTCGACTCCATTTCGCTTTCAGCAAGTGGTTGGAGGCTTTCTCCCCTGCTATGCGGGGTCAGATAGTGACTATACCTCTAGCCTATAAAGCGCGTGGTGTGACTTCGCCTCTAGAGGTGCATGCTCATTCTACGAGAGCAATGGCTTCTTCTCAGGCTCTTTTTAAAGGGCTTTTGATGGGAGATGTCTGTGCTGTGGCAGGTTAGTCCTCTCCTAGCACTTTCATCAAGTTCTACTTGTCTGGACGTGAGGATGGCTCTTGGCTCCCGGGTCTCTTCCGCTTGAGCAGACTCTTTCCTCGGTCTTCCAGCTATCTTAGGTACGTCAGGCGAGATGGTATAGCGTTCCCATAGCGATGACGTCATCGCAGCATTGAAGTGAACCTATGAGAGGGAACATCTCGGTTACGTATGTAACCTTGGTTCCCTGAATAGGGAACGAGATGCTGCGATGCTGGCCGTTCCGTACCTTCGATAGAGCTTCCTTCGTCATAATGTAAAATCTGATGAAATAATGCGCAGCACGCATATATGAGTATGCTCGGGGCGGTGCTAAGCGCTATTGGCCAATAAATTGGCGTGATGGTCTGGATTTAAACATTCTTCTAAACATTTGGGATAATGTAAGTACAAAATATAACAATAAACAATAAACAATATAAGTCAGCAAAATATATAACACTGTTCTACACTCTAAAAAAAAAGACTTTAATTTTAAGTTAAAATAGGTTTCTCTTTGGCTGTTACAGTAGTGTTTATGAAGCACATATGTGATAGCAAGGAACTTATGGTAAAATCATTTAATGCGTCTGAGTCTCTGGTTGCATTTTATCGAAATCTGTAGTTCTTATATGACTTCTAAATTATTGAAGTTCTACGATACTACGTGACAATGTGAGAAAATTGTATAAACTACTTTTAGAATTATGGGTTATAAAGAGGTTTCAATTTTGTCACTCATAGACATGAAGAATCAGCATGTGAATCTCAGCAATGGTGACAAAATATTCTGATAATTTTGATATTTTTGAACATCACAAAACAGGGCAGTAAAAAGTCACAACAAAAATAAAAGCAAATAGTAAGAATAAAAGAAAATACTAAGACAATGCAGCTGCATAATTTACTCATGTCGCAATGCATGCTGGGAGCCAGGGATGGGTTATGATTGGTGCACCATTGTTGAGAAAAAGTGCTATATGGCACCTCTTATGGGTCTACATGGCACCATTTGACATAGTGCTATATAGCACCTGTAAAAATAGGTGCTAAATAGCACTAAAAGTGGTTCCCCTATGATTACAAGCCAAAGAACCGCTTTTAGTGCTATATAGCACCATTTTTTTTTTTTTTAGAGTGTAGTGGTTTTTAGATATTTTAATAAAAAAATCTTACATATTGTGCCTTTAAGTCAAAGCTTAAGACTATTCTTAAGAGCATTTCTGAGAATTTTTTTTACATACGGGCCCTGATTTTTATGTTGATGTGAAAGGTTAGAGTTAAAATTGTCATGTTTATTTTGGTAGTGTATAGTGATATAATATTACTTCATGGAGTCATTATTTCTTAATTCTACTAATTTCATACATCTTCACGATTCGTAACCTACAGGCTAAAAAAGTCTGAATCTGAATTCACAGTGCACCAATATGACACTGTCTTCAATTAAACAAAATTTATGCCAGTGTACTGTATTTACATGACCCATTTTCCACCCTCTTCCCCTAAACCACAATAAAGCTTTCCCCTGATAAGCAGTGTAGTTTAGTGTGAACTTTCTCTCAATATGCATGAAGATACTTCATCCAGCCGGTAGAAAGAGCTGATGCTTTGCAGACACTTTATTACACAAATAACATCGTTACTGAAAATAGTTTTCTTTCAATAAAACCTCAGTATCACAACAAATATCAGACACATCTCACATTAGCTTTGAAAATGTAGTAAATACAGCCTTAAATTTGTAATCATCTTTTTTTTTTTTTTAATCAGGTGCAAAAAACAACTCGAATCACAGGTGACAGTAGCAGCTCTTAAATATGTGGCACATCTGTAGTAATATATAGGTGCTGCAGAAGGCGAAATACATAAAGGCACAAACATACAGAAATGTTATGACACAAAATGCCTGGATCAATTATATATTAATTGCACTGCTATCAGACTGATAAATTATTGGAAGAGATTGACTAGCTGTTCATCATTAAAACTAAATAAATAATCTACTTTAACGCTCCTGTTAAAAATAATAATCAAATGTCTTTATCCTCAAAATGACCAGTGCTCTGAATCTCCACGTGGTCCCTTAAAAGCTTCAATTAAAGTGGCAGTCGTAGGTTTAAACATTTTCACACGAGATAAAATGTTTCAGCAGCCGATACAAACAAATACAGAGGTGATTAAAGTAGATCCCGACACCGCTAGCAGAAAGCGTTGGCTCTTTAGGACGAGGACATCGGGGCCGGCGGAGCGGAGTACTCCTCGTTCTCGGAGTCGGTGCCGTCCTCGTCGTCTTTCTCCAGGTCGCTTCCCTCGGTGCTGAGCCTGTCGAAGCCGTGTCGGGTGTAGCCTTTGTGGGAGGCAAAGAAATTCCCCAGGTTCAAGCTTCCTGCAGCTTTGCCTGTGTGTGAGAAAGAGCGAGGGTATACACTACATGATTATCACTTGCAGACAGTTTCCTGGAGATAGCCGACAAGAGTCTGAAATCAGAGGCAATTTTGCACTCATTCACGCGAGTGACATTTGCATCATGTGATCAAAGATGCGATCTGAGAAGTGCCAACTTCCAGTCTGGTGATCTTACATCATTCCCTGTATCACTTTGCACACAGAGGGTTTCATCCTAGTGAAATATAGCGTAAAAAATGAGTCACCGCCCCAGTCAAGTCAAGTCACCTTTATTTATATAGCGCTTCACTGGGGATCTGTCTCTGGAGCTCATCTAGTTGTCCTGATCTCAGCTGACATCATCTTCATCATCTGATCTGGATACAGACTGGATCTGGTGGCTGCGGTGACCTCGGAATAAGGAAGTCGCCGGTCCGTTGAGTAACGTGCAAACCACAGCATGATACCCAAAATAGTCGTGTAGTGTGAAAGAAACAGCGATCCGATGACTTTGAAAATCATGGAGTTTATAACCGGCATAAGCGCAGAAACAATATATAGTGGACAGTGTTGGGGAGTAACTAGTTACATGCAATGGTGTAACGTAATTTAATAAAATAAATGTAACTAATCCATTACAGTTACTGAGAACAAAATGTGTATTTAAATTATAGTTACTTATGAAAATGTTAATGATTACAAAAGGGGTTACATCTGAATATTTTCTGTAAAAAGCTAGGATATGTTGAATAAAATTAATTTGTTGCTTTGCCTGTTTTTGATGTGCACGATGCCGTCTGCCAATTAAAGGCCGTTTAGTAAAGCGATGCTATTCTGATGCTTTTGATTGGTTCTCGTTTGAATTTCCAGCGCAGCACGCCTACTAATTACATCAATCCACATTAACGCTGAAAGCTTTAGGCTACAACCTGTCTGAGAGGTGATTAACTGGTTAGAAATTCGCTAGAAATTTAGAAAAGTAATCAAATGTAACCAGTTACATTATTTTAAAAAAGCAATTGAAACAGTTACACTACTTATTACATTTTAAACAGGATAACTTGTAATCTGTAATCCATTACATTTCCAAAGTAACCTTCCCAACACTGATTGTGGAATAAAAACTCCATAAACTACTGAACTCATAAAAACAAACTGCATTTGTGCTCACGTGTCGAGCATGTTTGAGCTTTCCTTCGCCATATCTGATGTGCTTTCTGAATCAGTGTTTGCATGTGAATAAAAGCCTAAATTATATCTGGTCATCATATAAAGTGTTTGTGTTTCTTCTGAAGACTTTGATTATATGACTCGATTCATATGAAGTACTTTTACGATCTCTTTATGAGCTTTTAAACTCAATGATGGACTTTCAATGGCGGAACAGAAATCAGTCACAGTTTATTTTAAGGTCCAATTCTTATCATTAACAAACCATTAACTACGACTTTTATCTAAAGTAGTTGTTAAGTTCAGGTACTGGGTAGGATTAGAGATGTAGAATATGCTCATGCAGAATATGTACTAATAAACAGCCAATATGTTAATAATATGCATGCTAATAAGCAACTAGTTAATAGTGAGAATCGGTCCCTATACTAAAGTGTCACCCAAAAGGCTTATGGGTTTGAAATAACTTGAGGGTAAATGATGACAATTTTCATTTTTGGGTGAACTATTTCTTTAAGAGGCAAGTTGACCATTAGGTCTCTATAGAAAATATTACTGGAATTACCTCTGATTTTACCCAGGATTCCTCCTGCTGATCCTGAAGGCTCCAACTTCACCTGACAATCATCTTAAAAGTAGAAATCGATCAAAAACAATCCCACATACAACAACACATGAAGACTGTGATGGGAAAAAAGCATATTCCACAATTACCACTGTACATCCGGCCCCTCTTCCAGCGGATAAAGGCACCGATGGCGATGACGAGCACCAATGGGACGAGCAGTAGAGTGGTGATGATGGCGGTCGACGCGCCCCGAGCGCTCTGATTGGCTGCAGTCTTGCTCGTCTCCTTCTCCTCAGGAGCTGCCAGCGGCTGCTCCTGCTGCTTCTGTGACGGCTCCTGCATCTTCTGCACGCCGGCTACTGGATGCTGCGCTGGAATCTTGGGTAACGGCTTCAGATTGGCCTGCACAAACGTTTCCGTTTCTAAAAGACAAGAAAAGGGGGAATTAGATAAGAAACAAATATTACTTGCGGATTTGTGGGAATGCTTAACTGTCAAGAAAATTGGCGAAATATGACTCAGACTTAATGGGTCAAACTCTCAAAAGCAGTCAATCACAGAAGGACATTCTAAGATAATTATTTCAATTGTTGCAATGAAAGCATCACAGAGCCTCTAAAGTCAAACAAATCCTTCAACCATCCATGATAGGGAAAGTACATTATACACTAATAATCTGTTATTATAATCTGTTTCAAGAGACTGTAAGGTTCACTTTATTTACAGAATTTCCCAACAATCACAATTAGACGGTGTATATAAGTCTTAAAAAAGGCAGCATTAAAAAGTAAATTAAAAAATATTGGGACACGCACCACTGTCCACTTGTGACTGGCCCAATGAAGCTCGCTGTGTCATGAAAAATGAAGACGATCCAAACAATTTACCTTCAATTTCTTGGACCTCGATTCCTCCTTTTTTAACCGAGCGATGTTCTGCCTCTGAAATGAGAATAAAAAATCTTTAGCTTCCATTTTTGTTGTTAGAACAGACAAAATCATAGGATAAAACTGCAGGCTTGCAATAACTGATTAATGTTTTCAATGTGAAGTTTGGTGGAATAAGAAAAGGAGCACAGCATAAAATGTAAACTGTTATTAATTTTTAATTACTGTTATAATGAACTCAATATTTCATGTTTTCCATTAAGACTTGAAAGTTGGATTTTTTTGGTGAACTTTCTCTGGTTCGTCAGTTATTTCCTATAATGTAATTACTGTAATCACTAACATCATGCAAAATTAAATGTTCTGAATATTTTATGGATTTCTTGTGATGTGTGGCAAAAGGGTGAAATAAACATCGATGTTGCTTTGCCACAAGCAGGAACTACAAGAGCAACTAGGGATGCGATATTCTTGGTAGCCTTTGGTGGCAGTGTGGTCAGAGCACTGGCATTGTTGGGATTAAAGTCACAGATTTCTTGTGATGTGTGGCAAAATAAGACGGATTATGATTGCACTGCAACACATTTCTCATATTTTTATTTGAAATGTTATATTTGTATATTTATACTAATATAACTTACTTGCAGACTGAACGAACTTCATTACAGAATTTGATGCTGCGTCTCCAACAAAGACGCTCCCGTCTGCTGTAACAACAATGTCGTGTGGTAATTTAAATTCCTGAAGGAGAAACAAGATATCAGATCAACATCTGAACAAGAAGAACGGGGTAAACTGACTCATAACAACACGTCTTTTGGTCCTGTTTTAGGCACAATATTTTGTGCTGCCACCAGTGTTGGGGAAAGTTACTTTTAAAAGTAATGCATTACAATATTGCGTTACTCCATTAAAAAGTAACTCATTACGTTACTTAGTTACTTTTTATGGAAAGTAATGCGTTACGTTACTTTTGCGTTACTTTTTAAATCTGGACAGGGCTTGCTTGT
>NW_015653463.1:1030199-1039685 GCF_001515625.1 Sinocyclocheilus rhinocerous | reverse complement strand
TGGGGACAGGAGAGCTGTCAGTCAATAAATTTGAAAAAAAAAGTAACTTGCGTTACCTATTTGAAAAAATAACTCAAGATATTCTCTTGTAAATTAAAAAGTAATGCGTTACTTTACTGGTTACTGAAAAAAAGTAATCTGATTACGTAACTCGCGTTACTTGTAATGCGGTACCCCAACACTGGCTGCCACCATACTGAATGTTGCTAATATGGTAATGGTAATCGTTGTGGCTAAAAGCATCTACTACGTAAATGTGTTCATATCCACACTAGCAGCTTTTCATGTGATCAATAACTGTTCTTTGTAAGGTCAATGACAGAGTCTTGTGTGTGTTTTGAATGTGTAAATATGAGTTAAAGCTGTAACCAGCACCTGTGCGTCTGGACTGAAGGAATCCAGGATCTCCTTGCTTGAATAACTGATAACAAAGCCTTGAAGGGGGGCGACCTGCCCATCTGGAGGCACTCCATTCACCGCATAGATGAGACCACCTGAAACCACACATTAACAACATACAGACAACAAAGCATTAGTATGTTTTTGAACGTACTGTATTCACATTATAAATCAAAGGTTTACAGGATGGAGATGACGTCCACGTTCAATGTTATATTTTGTTCAAATGAATATGACAACGTGATGATCCAATAAACCAACACTGATCTGCTCTGTAGAGAGATGTAACCTGCTCTCTTCACACATACCTTGGACAGGCGAGTATGCGATGGCGAACACTTCTCCTCCAAACTGCTCTTTTTTGATCTCCTTCACAAACTCGCCGGTATCTGCCATGAAGCACTGAATGCGTCCATGGTCTCGATCAGCCACACACAGCTCCTGTTTATCGGGCAGGAAGGTCAGACTGTGCGGGATCAAGAATGAAGCGCGCCGTTTTCTGTCCGAGGAGCCTGTGCCATCAGCAGAGAATGAGTATTAACTGAGACTCAACCTGTTTAATCCAAAACATTTTTCAGACATGAAAATATCCAGGTGAGGTGTCATTAGTAACCCTTTGAAGTAATGATTATTTTTTGAAAAGTGTGTGAAAAAGTGTGTTTTATGGTTGGTCACAATTGTGACCGGTGGGTTAATGTGTATATACTGAATTAACATATTTCTGCAGTCATAACAGTTGTTATATATCTCAGCCCAGCTATTTGAAACTCTGTTTCATCACATTCCAGGGTTACTATTATGCATCAAAACCCTTATGGATAGGAATACTGAAAAAAAAATACAACCATTAACATACGCTGCCATGAAAAGTTTTTTGCCCCCCTTCCTTAATTTTTTGCATATTTGTCACACTTAAAAGATTCAGATCATCAAACTAATTTTAATATTACACAAAGATAATGCAAGTAAATACAAAATGCAGTTTTTAAATGACGATTTAGGGAAAAAGGCTGTCCAAACCTGCCTGGCACTACGTAAAAAAATTAATTGCCCCCTCCTGTTAAATCATGAAAGAACTGTGATTAACCACATTATTTTAGAAAGCTGAGCTCAATTTCTCTAGCCACACGCAGGCCTGATTACAGCTGAATCAAGAAATCACTTAAAAAGAACCTGTCTGACAAAGTGAAGCATGCTTAAAGAGCAACACATCATGCCACGATCTAAAGAAATTCAAGAACAGATGAGAAACAAAATAGTTCTGCCTTACTGATTCAATTCATCATCCCTAGCAGCAATATCAAAGTATTTCTCATTATAAAAGTATTGTCTCGTTGCATCAATGTCAACACGTTCTTTTGAACATGAAACTATTAGGAGCTTATAAGTGTACCTGCTCCCCAGTGCGAGATATATTTGCCCTCTGGTGAGAATTTGAGGATCCTGGAGTTGCAGTAGCCGTCTGAGACATAGACGTTTCCAGTAACAGGGTCCACAGCCACATCTGTAGGCTGGCAGAAGTGTTTCTTGTCACTTCCTGGTTCAAAGGCTTCTCCCAAAACCAGAAGCTGCCGATCTTTACCGTCGCTGCTCAGTTTGAATACCTACATATAGAGAAAAAATGTGCTTGAGTTACATAGTTATGCCATTTACATTATACAATGTTTTTGTACAGAATACAGATACATTATTTGTGACCACAAAACCAGTCATAAGGGTCAATTTTTAGAAATTGAGATTTATACATCATCTGAAAGCTCAATAAATAAGGATATGACTATATTTGGCAGAGATACAACTATTTGAAAATCTGGAATCTGAGGGTGCAAAAAAATCTAAATATTGAGAAAATCATCTTTAAAGTTGTCCAAATGAAGTTCTTGGCAATGCATATTACTAATCAAAAATTAAGTTTTTATATATTTACGGTAGGAAATTTACTAAATATCTTCATGGAACATGATATTTACTTAATATCCTAATGATTTTTGGCATAAAAGAAAAATTGATAATTTTGACCCATACAATGTATTTTTGGCTATTGTTACAAATATACCCCAGCGACTTAAGACTGGTTTTGTGCTCCAGGGTCACATTTTGGCTTGACCATTATGATGTGTTCATTTCAATTCTATTGTTTACCACAAATGCTTTTCAAATGAACCTTTTCAGGTGATAATTCTTATTTTGTCTGGACCTCTAATAAAAAAATCATGATTATATTGGGATTTGATAGATATTAAAAGTTATAGATATTCATACATGCATTTTCTGCCACCCATCCAGGACTGTCCTGAACTTAGCCAATTTAACCCTCCCGGATGAACCTGGTTTCTCCAAAGGTTTTTTTTCCTTTTTCACTTTTACATTAAGTTTCTTGTTTCTTGAGTTCATCTGAGCATCGTTACCTGATGAAGTGCCACATCGGTCACCCAGTAATTATCGTCCTTGTCAGTAGTTATTCCATGCGGCATATAGAACCTGTTCAAACAAACATTTCATTGATGCATCAAAAATAGGAAATACAGCAAACAGCAGTACAGTGTCTACACTGCATGTTCTTATTATAAACAATCTGTCTACAGTGCAAATGCAGCTTCACTGATTAGAAATGGCAGAATTCCACTCTGTAAATTGCATTGTGCAACTAACACGAAGTGTAGACATGGTGCAAAAACAGAATCTCATAGACTTACATATTTCTTCCTGAAGCTTTGAGCACTTTTCCTTTGACTGGATCCACCACCATGATTGTGGACTGCTGGATTGGACCCAGATCCTTCTGCTGGTAGATGCCATTGAAATTAAAGGAGCTGGAAGGGAAAACAACTTGATTATATCATCACAACATATTCTACATAAGCAGAATTCACCCCTTTAGAAGAATAGTTAACCCAAACATAAAAATAATTGATCAGTGTTTATATGTGAAAAAAGGCATAAATGAAATCTGTTCAACATATAAAACAATCTCATCAGAAAATTTGGATTAAACTGCTTGATTATATTTACAATGTCTTTTTAAAGCTTGAAAATGTTTGCTTGCATCGACGTTCAATGGACTGACAAAAATGAATGAGAATATTATGAGAACATTAAAAATATCTTTAATAGTGCTCCAAAAATGAGCAAAATTCTCATGGGTTTGAATGACCCATGAGAATGATGACAATTTTCATTTTTGGGTGAACTATTCTTTTAAGCTACAGAACACAATGCAGTGGTGCCACTGTCTTTAAATTACCTTTCATCACACACTAACATTGTTAAGAGTCAGACAATGACAACTTCATGAGCAAAAAGTCAGTGTTCGTTACATGTCTAGATAAAAGTTCAATTCTACATCAGTTCATCACTTCACACTTTATCACTCACACAAATTCTTTTTTTTTTCCTCTGAGCTTCTAGTTGAGAAATCTTAAATGTTTGGAGTGGGTTTATATTCCGTAACGTACTTAATTCCCCATATGTGATCTCCTCTGTGGAAGATGATCAGGTCACCATTAGAGTTGAGAGCCAGACCAGACACCTGTCCCAGCTGCAGATCTGCCTCGGGCCAGTCTGACACCTCCACCAGATGCACACACACACACACACACACATCACAGGTTAACACATACGTACTTCAGATGAATCGAGTCATATAATCGCGGACCTTTCCCGATCCCATCCCCCTCTCTCTCACCCACTTCGCTTTCTGTCGACCTATACTGTCCTGTGCAAATAAAGGCATAAAACGCCATAAATAAATCTTTAAAAAAATAAAACAACATAAACAAGGTCCAAAGTTCAGAGAAAAATTATATGGATCTTGTCTGGAGGTCAAACATGTCAAAAGTCCAATGTCAATAACTATATCATTCTCTTATTCGATACCTGTGTGAACTTAAGGGTCACTGTAAATGAGCACTGGAGCTCTTTTCACATTTGCGCAGTTGATTTTGGGGAAATAAATTTAAAAGAATTTTGAAAAACCGATTTAAATATGGTAAAATGTGTTAAAGGGGTCCTATTATGCTCTTTGACAAAGTCTTGATTTTGGTTTGGGGGTGTAGAACAGGCTCTCATACTAGGTTGTTCGAAAAACACATTATTTTTCACATATTTTACATTATTACAACACCTCTCTCCTCAGTCTGGCATGAACGGCTCGAATAGTTCCTGTATCAAATGAAGGCCCGCCTTCTGAAATACGAAATGTGCTGTGATTGGTTAGCTGGGCCAGTGTGTGCTGTGATTGGCAGCACTCGGCGCCTGGTCGGGAAATGTCACGCCCCTTACCATAGCCGCCTGCGAGCTTCAGTGTAAATATTGCGTCAAAATCAAATCAATTTGAGCTCGATTTAAACCCGGATGATTGTAACCACTCTAAGTTCGTCTGCCTTGGGAAAGCTCCGACATAGTTATAACACTCGTTGCCTTCTCTAGTGCAGCTCAACCAGGTCTCGTCCCATTCGTCGATATTTGTGA
Organism: Sinocyclocheilus rhinocerous; assembly: GCF_001515625.1. NCBI lineage: Eukaryota > Metazoa > Chordata > Actinopteri > Cypriniformes > Cyprinidae > Sinocyclocheilus > Sinocyclocheilus rhinocerous. Next base: position 1,034,816 of record NW_015653463.1, on the reverse strand, counting down.
TATCACAAATCCCGGAAAATATGCGTTGTAGTCCAAACGAGTCGTTCGTTGTAGTTTTGAAAAGTGATTTCTGTTTAACAAAATATCTCCTTTTGAATTGGACTTTGAGCTTTGTAACTTTGCAGATCTTTTTTATGCTCAAACAGCAACATTACAGACTAACTAAAGTTGAAAAAGTGAAAAAGCATAATAGCACCCCTTTAAACAGAGCTCACTACTATTATTAGCTTAAAGCACATTCAAATAACTAAAATATTTAATAAACAAACATGTACAGTGAAAGCAATGCATAAAGTGTGACTAACAATTGTTCCAGATTTGCAAAAGCCTGTGGATACATATTCTATGTGGAATTTATTTAAATTAGAACATGCCTTAGATTTTTGTATTAAGATAACTATAAAAACTAGCCCCTAAAAGAGAATTTTTAGTATTTTAGAATTGAACAAAACACTAAACCTATAGTTTTAGCCACACACTTAGAAAACAAATGAGTGATACACTGTTTATAAATCAAGCTGTTCAGGTATTAGATCTGGTTTAGGATAAGTTTCAAATGACAGCACAAGTGATGAATGACACTCTTTCATTATAAGAGCTCCCAAAGCATGAAGTCAAAGACACATTCGACACGTCCCAAATAAAACAGATTCATGAAATGCACATGACTTATGAATGAGGACAAGAGCAATGACAACTATCCAACAATAACGCAAGATCATATATATTAATTCTGCACATTCACTAATAAACCTTATCACAAAACATATGCATATTAAATGAAACACTGTTTGCATTACGTATATTTCCACCGCTGTCTGACCCACAACAATAGAAACAGTAAATTAAAAAGAAAAATCACATTGACATAAGTATTCAGACCCATAACCATAACCCATTGCCATAACACTTTAAATTTAGATAAGGTGCATCCCATTTCTCTGGATCATCTCTATTGATTCTGCACACTGACTGTCTGGAGTCCATCGGTGGCACATTCAACTGTTGTCTAATAGTTGAAAAGACATTCAAAAACCAAGTGTGCTTCTCAAAGCTGCATCCTAGTAAAGCTGTGTCCTTCCCAGTCCAGTCCTTCTGAGGCTTCCAGGCCACACATCTTCTCAGCATTTAATGCTAGAATGAGACGCTCTAATAAGTCCACTTGTTACGTCTTAAAAATGTTCACCTCTACAGTCAAGCAGTGAAAACACTAGGGCTGCCCTCGACTAAAGATTTTTCGGGTCGACTAGTAGTCATTCATTTTAAGCATTAGTCGACTAATCGCACGTTTATTAATAAACCATTTAAATCATTATAATGAGACTTTAATTGCCTACATAGCCTAATAAGCGCTCAAGCACACGCATAAAGCTTTCCACAGCACACCGGCAGAAGTAATGATTATGAATGAGTCGGGAAAAACAGCAAAGAAGCTGCATTAATATTTTACTTTATTGATAAACTAGTGCTTTCTTTGTTTTCGGCTTAAGAGATGAAGTTGGAGACACTGACTCGTCATCTCTGCCTGTATACATGTTTCATACGGATTACATAATCTGAAAATATTTGTTTTCCATTTGAATTGGTTCATTTAAAAGTAGACATTTCACTCTCTATAGATATAGATATATTTTTCATGTCGGCAAGCATATCGTTTTGCGCTAAAGTTCACAGAGACCGAGACGGCAGAAAGCGCATCCTGTTTGCTTTCATTATTTTACAAAAGCGCAATGTTTTGTTGTTATTGTGAGTGCACACAAATAAACTTAAGGTCTTTAAAGATTCTAAATATGTGACCCGTGCTTGCAAAATGAGTAGTAATGCGCACAGCTAATTTTGAGCTACGGGCAAAAAAAGCAAAAAAATGTCGATTTTGGTCGAATTTGAGATTTTCACAAAAATTAGTTCATTAAGCCCTTGTCTAGCGATCCCAGTGCTCCAAATAGTAATTAAACATCTAAAAGTATCTTTATTTGTTTGTTTTCTGCGAGGAGTACCTTTTCTCCACTCGCTTCTCGCGCTGCCTCTCATCCGAAGCACACACATAAAGACAACAGACACCGACGGTGCTCTATCCCGATACACATATACACAGATTTACAGTAGGCTAAATATATTTAAGTAGTCACGCAAACACAATCTGTTATAACTTAAGTGAACGTTTGGGGAACTTTTGGGGAAAAACATCGGATGTGAAACCGTGCATTACACTATGTCTTAATATAGGCCGTCTGTCTCAATGTTAATCAAACAATAAAAGAAAAGAGGGAATCACTCGCTGCTTGATTGAACGGTTTTTGTAGTTTTAATAATCAATTTATTTTTAATGAACACACTTAAGTGATTTTTACATTTTACTATTTGTTGTTCTTATTTGAATGCTTATTTATAACAACAAATTTTTTAATAAAAAACAGCTATATTGTGATTATTAATCTATTAATGATTATTAAGAAAAGAAGTGGGGGGAAAGATGTAATGTTGCTGGGTGATTTTGCTTTGGAATCTTCAGAAAACTTTAAATCGCCCTCGACTAAAGATTTTTCGGGTCGACTAGTAGTCATTCATTTTAAGCATTAGTCGACTAATCGCACGTTTATTAATAAACCATTTAAATCATTATAATGAGACTTTAATTGCCTACATAGCCTAATAAGCGCTCAAGCACACGCATAAAGCTTTCCACAGCACACCGGCAGAAGTAATGATTATGAATGAGTCGGGAAAAACAGCAAAGAAGCTGCATTAATATTTTACTTTATTGATAAACTAGTGCTTTCTTTGTTTTCGGCTTAAGAGATGAAGTTGGAGACACTGACTCGTCATCTCTGCCTGTATACATGTTTCATACGGATTACATAATCTGAAAATATTTGTTTTCCATTTGAATTGGTTCATTTAAAAGTAGACATTTCACTCTCTATAGATATAGATATATTTTTCATGTCGGCAAGCATATCGTTTTGCGCTAAAGTTCACAGAGACCGAGACGGCAGAAAGCGCATCCTGTTTGCTTTCATTATTTTACAAAAGCGCAATGTTTTGTTGTTATTGTGAGTGCACACAAATAAACTTAAGGTCTTTAAAGATTCTAAATATGTGACCCGTGCTTGCAAAATGAGTAGTAATGCGCACAGCTAATTTTGAGCTACGGGCAAAAAAAGCAAAAAAATGTCGATTTTGGTCGAATTTGAGATTTTCACAAAAATTAGTTCATTAAGCCCTTGTCTAGCGATCCCAGTGCTCCAAATAGTAATTAAACATCTAAAAGTATCTTTATTTGTTTGTTTTCTGCGAGGAGTACCTTTTCTCCACTCGCTTCTCGCGCTGCCTCTCATCCGAAGCACACACATAAAGACAACAGACACCGACGGTGCTCTATCCCGATACACATATACACAGATTTACAGTAGGCTAAATATATTTAAGTAGTCACGCAAACACAATCTGTTATAACTTAAGTGAACGTTTGGGGAACTTTTGGGGAAAAACATCGGATGTGAAACCGTGCATTACACTATGTCTTAATATAGGCCGTCTGTCTCAATGTTAATCAAACAATAAAAGAAAAGAGGGAATCACTCGCTGCTTGATTGAACGGTTTTTGTAGTTTTAATAATCAATTTATTTTTAATGAACACACTTAAGTGATTTTTACATTTTACTATTTGTTGTTCTTATTTGAATGCTTATTTATAACAACAAATTTTTTAATAAAAAACAGCTATATTGTGATTATTAATCTAGTAATGATTATTAAGAAAAGAAGTGGGGGGAAAGATGTAATGTTGCTGGGTGATTTTGCTTTGGAATCTTCAGAAAACTTTAAATCAGTTTTTCTCTAAATTTACTTTGCTGACTCCATCGACTTCACACAGGTGTAGCTCAGTCATTTTTCATCCGATTCCAACAAATCATACATCATTTTGAAGGTATTTTAATAGAGAATGTAAAATAAAAATAACTCAATTTTGAAAATTTGCTCATTTTGACAGTACAGGTCACATATGTATTACTCTTATCTGTATGACCAAAAATGAAGGAGTATTTTAAGTGCAAGTGACCGCTCTGGTGCCTCCATCTGTCCTGCAGTGAGCACTAATGTTCAGCTTACACACTCCGCACATTTCTCTAGGTTATCATTATATTGAACGTCCATGTAAAGTTGCTGCTACTAACCGATTTCAGATGATAAGCCATAAATGATAGGCGAGCGATAGGATGTCCTGCCCGATGTACTGTATTACCACTAAGCGGCAACCTCCCGCTCTCTCTCGTGAAGCCAACAAGGAAGTGACTTAAACTGTAATTCATCAACTGGCCGCTAGAGGCTGGCTCCAAAAGGGAGTCAATCCCATAGACTCCCCATGTTAAAATGCCCAACTTTACAGCAGAAAAAAACATGTTTACAGCCTGGTTCAAAAAATGATTTTGGTCTATATAGCTAATTTTGCCCTTCATGACAACTGTGAGGTGGGTGAATTTTTTTATAACTCATCCATTTAAATTATATTAAGCCTTAAAGTTAGGTGCTAGGTGGGCGTGGTTTCAACAACCAGCTCCCGCCTCTTTGCCCATCTTCGATTATCCGGGAGTGACGCGCGGTGACGCGCTGCC
>NW_015653463.1:1018238-1029796 GCF_001515625.1 Sinocyclocheilus rhinocerous | reverse complement strand
GAGCTAGGTGGGCGTGGCTTCAGCAACCTGCTCCCGCCTCTTTGCCCATTTTCGATTATCTGGGAGTGACGCGCGGTGACGCGCTGCCAAGATGGCGACGGCCGCCTCCGCCCAATTTTGAGCTTCAGAAATCTAAGGGTGACGTCACGGACACTACGTCCATGTTTTTATACAGTCTATGATTACCACACAGACCAACCATTACGTTCTGTCCATCACGGACTGCGAGACCTCTTTAATTTTTTTTCTGCGACTAATACAATTTTGGTCGACCAAGCCTCTTCTTGTCGACTAACGGTCAGTCGATTATTAGGGGGCAGCCCTAGAAAATACTATAAAAAAATATATTTTGAAAAAAAAACTTCTTTATTCTATCTGACTTTATATTAATGCAACACAGTAAATGACAACCATGTGTGGTCTCAACACAACAAAAGAAAACAAGGCATTCATCTCCGAAAAATTTTTTTGTCTGGCATTTCATCAAGAACTCTAGGGAGCAAATTGCTGCCTCATTTTTCTTTTTCGTGAATTGGAATATGTACAAAGGATTGTGGGTGTTTCAAGGACGGAAGGATTTAAAATATGCCTTTAAACTATGCCAAGTGAAGGATGTGAAACAAAGGCTGCCTTCCAAGGACCCTTCAAACTGAGATGGCCTTCGACGGTGCATGTTGACGCGACTGCTGAGATATGCAGCGTTACTTAGGATGAAGCCTTCTGACTGAAAAACAGCCCAAGCCGTGAGGTCACAGGAATTGCCTGCAGACCTCAGAGACAGACTGTGTTGAGGCACAGACCGTGTTGGCCTGGCCAAACAGAGCAGTTGGTAAGAAAACTCTGGTTGAGCTCCAGAGATCATGTGTGGAAATGGGAGAAACTTATAGAAGGACAACCGTCACTGCGACACTCCACTGATCTGGGCTTTATAGCAGAGTAGCCAGACGAAAGCCTCTGCTCAGTAAAGACACATGAAAGCCTACTTGGAAAAAAAGCACCTAAAGGACTCTAGACTAGTATCTAAACTTGATTCTCTGGGCTTATCAATTCCAATTCATGTGTGCAGGAAAACCAGACACCGCTCATCACTGGCACAATGCCACCTCAGCAGTGAAATGTGGAAAGCACTGTCAGTTTGGAAGCAAGGCTGCACACAGCAAAATATAAAGATATTCTTAAGGAAAACTGGGTCCAGAACAGAGCTGGGTAGTAACTGATTACATGCAATCTGGATTATGTAATCAGATTCCAAAAATTAAGTACTGGTAAATACATTAAATTACATTTTTAGAATACTCATAATCAGACTACAGTTACTTTTTTATTAAATACATATTATTCACACAATGGCAATAAATGATTCATAATTTATTGATTCTTCCTAATTCCACTTTTTCATATTTTAAATATTCCTTTCTAAAACAGCCTACAGCTGTTTGTTGGACTTTGTTGGACATTCACACAAAGATCAGTCAATCAGGTGACTACACAACATTTGACCACTGATTTATAAATATCATTTCAGTTTAAAGAAGTGTTTGAACACTGCTTCAACTACTGATGAACACATACATTTTTATTTGAATTATCACTCAGTAGGTTATTTAACCATCCATCACTGTGTCTTTGTAAAGCTTTTGTCTTTTAAACACATTAAAATGTACAAATTCACATTATTTCTTATTTACATGTAATGCAGGCATTCCCAAACTTTGTCAGCTGAACCTCTTTTCCCTAATATATTTACCTGAAATACCCCTGAGATTTTAAAATAAATATTTAATAATTAAGCATCACATTTGCATGTTCATGGTTCTCTGACGTTAGTTATGGTCACATGACATGCAGGCGAACAAATAAAATATAATTTTTTTTTAGCAAGTGTTGTATTTTGACTGATGTTATTCTAAAATGACTTATTTTAAGTTAAAATTTTTATAATTTCATTAATTATTGGGCTTTCATTAAACTCACAAAACCCCTGCAGTTCCTTTATGAACCCCAGTTTGGCAAACCTTGACGTAATATAATGTTTAATGCAGTTCATGTTATTAATTACAATGAATGAAATGTATTTTCTTACTCTTTGTATTTTTATATCAATATGGTACAAGATTAGCCTCAATGTGATAAACGAGATAGGTCAAAAAAGTAATCTAAAAGTAATCAGAAAGTAGTCAGCTTATATTACCTAAAATGTGTAATGTAATGGATTACGGTACTAACTACAATTTCTGTCATGTAACTTGGAATCAGAAACGGACTACAATTTCTAAGTAATCTACCCAACTCTGGTCCAGAACACTCAGAACCTCAGATTGAGCTAAAGGTTCACTATCCAACAGGACAATGACCCTAAACACACAACCCAGACGATGACAGAGTGGCTACAACTCAGAATCCCAAGCAGAATCCCAGTGTCCCAGTCAGAGCCTGGACATGAACCTAATAAAAACTTGAATATGGCTGCCCACTGATGCTCACCACACAACCTGACAGAGTTTAAAAGGATCTAAACAGAAAAATGGCAGAAAATCTGCAAATCCAGGTGTGCAAAGCTTCTCACTTCATACCAGAAAAGACTTGAAGCCGTAATTGCTGCGAAGTAGAGTTAAGAGTCTGAATTGCGCAACATGAAAATGTGAAAAATGAAGGGTCTGAATATAACACTTGTTGTGTACTCCTTACAATCTTTCTCTCCAAAACCGACCAAAAATAACTCGCAGGGGTGATTTTTTGACCAACAGGACGAAAGCTTTTGATGCATCTTGAAATCTATTCTATAGGAAATTCTCATGTTCCATATTAGAGAATTGTTAAAACCACATGCTATAATATTACACATTAAGCAAACACTCTCTGCAACCCAAAGTATAAATGACAGCAGTGAGATGGGCGGAAACAGGCTTCAAATGGAAAACAAATGGATATGTGGTAGACAAACTCATGTCTCAGTTGACACTGTGGCCTATGTGTTGAAAGCTCAACATCCACACAGCACTTGATAGAGATACTTGAAACATTTATGTCCTTGCTTTTTGTTGGGGTAAAAAAACGAGGCCGAAACCCACCTGGTTGGTCCCTCTGAGCCACCCCTGTGGTCGGCTGTCTGGCGGGTACAGTCCTGCTCCTTGAGGGGCTGGCAGTGGACTCTAACTGATGAAACTTGTGCACTCTGTCCCTCGCCAGAATTGCATCCTCTTTTGTTTTGTAGCCTAAACGTGGCCAGCCCAGGGTTTTTTTTTGCATTATGCTATCAATCTCTGCCATCAGACGTGTCTGGGTTCGGGCCGCCTCTGCGGGGCTGTACTTATGCATGTGGACAGCGTCCTCCCTCTCCCCCAGCAGTTTAGAGAGAAGGGAATAGAGGTCACCTGCACAGGAGGAAACAGAGGAGGAGAAGCGGAAAGACAAAAGAGGAATGGTGGTGTGAATAGAAAAGTGAGAAAGTCATTTGGAGTGGAGGAAAGAAGGCTGTGCTGGTGGTGTTATAAGTATTTGATATACTCGATTGCTGGGTATATACTGTGATATTTTTGTCTGTCCTTTACAATTGTTGCTTAGCAGATTGTATGACATGCCCAAGTGAGATCTTGTGTAATCGGCAGACTGTGCAACATAAAAGCCTGGTCCCACGCAGTACATCTATTCTGATAACGCTGACTGGCTGTTTTAGTGTTCTGGCATCCTCACGGTCACGCAAAATAAAAAGGCTGCACATCATTTATCAAGCCTGAAAAGATTATATCCAAATTTGAAACTTATGTCATGCCCATCTACAGGGTATGTGCAGTAGTGTTGTCAAAAGTACCAGTCGGTACTGAAATTTAAAAAACGTCCATTTCCCGCTAACATTTGAGTGCTGTTAAGCGGATTCTTAAACAGCACTGATTGGCCATTGTGTTCACGCGCTCAACAGATATGACTGTGATTGGCTACTAGGGCTGTGTATCACCAGCAAAGTCACGATACGATACGTATCACGATACATAGGCCACGATACGCACTGAATTTCACCTCAGAAGAATTTAGTAAAACAGCTGTTTATTAAACACTGCATACTGCTAACTATTGGCAGAGCAGGCAGTTGACCTCTGCATTATGAAGGGCCTCCATAACTGTTCATCGTAACATTGCTGGTAGGTTATCATTGCACAAATCAACACACTCTCTACGTAAAATTAGAAGAGTTCTAAACTAATGCACTGTATTCACCGTAGGCTACCTCACGCACACATTTAGTCAGATCACACTGCGCGCATAGACATTCTTTTTAGCGTTTAGACAAACTTTTTAGCGCTGCCACGCTGGAGATCGCTAAACTGCAAGCTAACCAGTGTTTTCAGAAAGCAAGCAGTGGAGAGAGAGCGCTTGAGCACAGGGTTGCCAGGTTGACAAAGATAAGTAGCACACTTAGCAGATATTTCCGTATTGCGGAAGTGCGAAGCTCTGTTTCGGGGATTACGTCTCTTCATATCAGGCAATCCCGGTTGTGTTCCTCTGCGGCCAGATTAAACCTTGTTGTAGCCTATATATTATGCTCTATCCATTATTTTTTAGAAACCTTGCACTTTTCTACTCCGTTTTAAACGGTGTTCTTGTATTCAAATTAAGCACGGTCCACTGCAGCGCACGTGCCACAATATCGATACAGGGCCAGCTGTATCGATACTCGTATCGTCAGATCTCTGTGACGATACATCGTCGTATCGATGTATCGAACACAGCACTATTGGCTACAATGATCAATGCTTCACGCTCTTCAGCAGATCCCTAATATATCTGCACATAGACAGATCCGCTGACAGATGCCTGCTTTCTAATGACAATATGTTATGATGCCAGGCACATATATTTTGAGGATCATGGCTCAAACTGGGAGAGAGGGCACATATGTTTAAACTCAACCCTGAGACAGACTGCCATGTTACGATCCCTATATTGAATTATGATTAAATGGCAACAATGTTAGGTGGCTTTAACTACTACTATGTACTTATATTTAAAGGGGGGGGTACAATGCTGTTTCATGCATTCAGAGTTGTTTGAATCGTAAAGCTGTATCTTTCTTTTATAAATATGATAAAACTAAAGACTTTTTGGAGATATGAAGGATGCAGTACTACTCTATAGGTACTCAAGATTAACATGAGATTGGGTGAAACTGTGTGTGTTATGTCCCCTTTAAATTAATCATTTGGTACAATGCACTTATTGTGTACAGTACACACATGTTTTGACATTGTACTTCTATTTTAAAAAATACCTGCATGTAATTACATCTGTAATTCATTTCTGTAATTACATTTATAATTACACATATACGTATACGTTAATCATGCTAGAACCATGCTAGCAACATGCTAATCATGCTAGAATCATGCTAGTAACTTGCTAATCATGCTAACAACATGCTAGTAACATGTTTTGTTGGCATTCGGCGCCCAAGTGCTCGTCACTCTTTAGCTCTGCCTACAGCGTGCCTCGAGAAGCTCGGCTGTTTCCGGAGAGAATCGTAAAGCTGTATCTTTCTTTTATAAATATGATAAAACTAAAGACTTTTTGGAGATATGAAGGATGCAGTACTACTCTATAGGTACTCAAGATTAACATGAGATTGGGTGAAACTGTGTGTGTTATGTCCCCTTTAAATTAATCATTTGGTACAATGCACTTATTGTGTACAGTACACACATGTTTTGACATTGTACTTCTATTTTAAAAAATACCTGCATGTAATTACATCTGTAATTCATTTCTGTAATTACATTTATAATTACACATATACGTATACGTTAATCATGCTAGAACCATGCTAGCAACATGCTAATCATGCTAGAATCATGCTAGTAACTTGCTAATCATGCTAACAACATGCTAGTAACATGCTAATCATGCTAGAGATATGCTAGTAACTTACTGTTCATGTTAACAACATGCTAATAACACGCTAATCATACTAGAAACATGTTAGTAAATTGTTAACCATGCTAATAATTTGCTAATAATGCTAACACCATGTTAGTAACATGCTAATTATGATAGAAACATGCTAAGAACATAATAGTAACATGTTAATCATGCTAGAAACATGTTAGCAACATGCTAGTGACTTGCTAATCATGCTAACAACATGCTAGTAACATGTTAATCATGCTAGAAACATGCTAACAAAATGCTAGCAACTTGTTAATCATGCTAGTATCTTGCTAATCATGATAACAACATGCTAGCAACATGCTAATCATGCTAGTAGCATGTTAAACATGTTAGAAAAATGCTAGCAACATGCTAATCATGCTAAAATCATGCTAGTAACTTTGTTAACCATGCTAGTAATTTGTTAATCATGTTAACATCATGTTAGTAACATGCTAATCTTGCAATATGAACACAGTAAGTACACTGTACTTATTTTTTGATGTAAGTACATAGTAGTCAAGGCCACCTAATGTAAAGTGGGACACCTTCAACTTATTAATTAATAGAATAGCACTGAGGTGGCAACTGCTTGTGGGAGATGGGATGACATTTCCTCAGATTACCTGAAAGAATTGATGAATAGAATGTCAAAGATCTACAGATAGAAGATTCTTTGACGAAAGAAAAAACAATTATTTGATGTATGTTTTCATGAACAATGTGAGATTTCTAAGTGACCCCAAACTTTCAGAACATGAGCAGCTCCCTACCTGACAGTAAGCTAACAAGTTTAGTGTGCTGAACCAGCCAGCACCATCTGGGACTCCAGTGTCTCATAGATCGGTGACATTGGATAAGCATCAATGACTGTCTTTCTCTAAGGCCTGGTGAAATATTATATCAAACAGAAACCTCTGATTGTCCAAACAGGCAACTTTCATAGATGATATTCTGGCTTTGTACAGTAGGTCCATCTTATAGTGATTCTACCTTAAATGTGTCTTTGTTTTTGGCATTTCTCCCTTGTACTTTCAAACAGTACTTCTTCACCACAGAACCAGCATTTATTAGCTGCTCTACTTTGGTGATAGTACCCCTGATAAATTCCTGCTGTTTAATTTCCTATATACCAGGTTTTTCTCTTTAAAGTCTGGCTTCTGTCACACACAAAGGTCTCTGAAATCATAAGCAAATCCCTGAAGCATTGCCCAGGTTTCTGTACCACTGTTGTCAACTTCTCTTCTGATGACTCCTTACCATTTCATGATGAACTTGAGCCAGTTCGGTGCTGAATAGTTTTTCTGCCATTTTTCTGTGAATAGGGACTGTGTGCAAAGGATTGTGGGTGATTAGAAGATGTGAAGGATACACCTGATGCATCCCTTTAAAAACCATTGTGCTGCGCCTCTGTGTAGGCTCTAGAAACAGCACTTTAATTGAGAAAAGCTCTTTTCATTGCAAGGCAATTGTAAAATGCCTTCTGCTGCTATATGAGATTTAGTGCGACCGTGACGCTTTTTAATGAAGTGCTGGTTGATGTTTTGTTTTATCTGACGATGTGATGTCACCACTCTGTTGGTAATTTCTTTTCACCAGCTCAGAATCAAATCCACTCTGATTTTCCATAATCAATAAGCATTACCAAATGAGATTTTACACTAATTTAGAACGATTACTGGTCAAAAATATATATATACGGTAAGGGCCAACAGTGTAGTTAGCAGCAAGGCCCTTCTCTGACTGCCAGTGGTGAAATGTTTGATAAGATTTTATTCTAAGTCTTCTAAGACAACTGCCAGACACCTCCTACAGAGCAAGAAGAAGATCCCATTACCACTGGAAAAGATTTCTCATTGGTCCAAATATTGTTTCTTATTAACTAACTGCCTTTCAACCCATCTTGACTTGCACCCCAAGTGTCACGGTGCGTGTGGAGAGATGAAGCGAGGACTCAAGTGCAGGATGAATGGTTCTTTCTTTAATAATAAAATGAAACAAAAACAAACTAAAACAACCCCGAGGGGGAAAAACAGACAGGCAGGCTAGGAACTGCACTACATGCAGACATAACACACACAATGAAAAACGACGGATCAGCACAGGATTACAGACACCAGGAGAATAAATAGGAAACCAAATGTGGAGGCTAGCGAGGGAGACACGGGTGGAACAACTTAAACAATAATGAGGTAACAAGATGGGTGGGGCAAGACAATAGACAGGAGAGAGCACATGGCACCAGACAAACACAACACAAGCCATGTGCTCACAGAAAACAGTGACATCTGGTGGCCTTCCTGGGCACACCCGCTGAAGACTGTGACACCAAGGTTCAGGTCAGAGTGGCCATAAAAAACTTCAAGATGCAGCAAGGTATTTTACTGGCCATGCAACAGCTGTGGCTTAAACAAATATAGCCAAGTCTCTACACAAAAAGTATACAATCCTTGAACAATTCCAATGTAACAAAACCATACTTATTTTGAGAAATAAGTATTATTATTGACAAGCTGTTTGTAGTACAACAATCCATACAAATGAAAGCATGCATGATAGGTCTATCGTTTTCAATCATGTTTGGACTCTATGCATTTAAAACAATGCCAAAAGTATTGTGGAGGTGGTTTGGGAAGTGAGTAATGCATAGGCAAAATTCCGTCACTGTTCTGTCTCCACAGGGAGCTGTGCTAATACATAACATTCATAAATCTATTCTGTAAATATTTTTTATAAAAAACCACAATATGGAAAGGAACAATCCAACACTATGCACAGCCATTTTATAAGCATAAATAGGATTCATAGCCTAGCCTTCCCCTAGGAAGGTATATACATTTGTTATGAAGCTAAATATAAGCAGTCTTGGGATTAAATTTGTGCAAAAATGAGATGCTAACAGATTCTGTTTTTAATTCATGCAGAGAAATCTCTGAGATGTGCCAGCGAGCTCTCAGCAGGTTCAAGATGGGTAAATGGGTCATGACTTATTATTTTCAATATATAATTATTTTCCCTGAGGTCAAGTTATGGTGATATTTTCCCCACACAGTCATAACTGTGTTTAATCCCTGTCTTTGATGATGTGAATGAAACATTTGCTTTACTTTAACACTTATGCCCACTGCTGGCATTGCATCAATGCCTCCCACCATACATGCATTAAAAACTGTTGGTAAATGGCAAAACTCTTCGAATGCAGTCTTATGTTTGAATTGTGGTGGATTAGTAGTTATCTGTTCACCTGTTTAACTGATAAAAAACAGGGTTTTGGTGATAACATATCTAATAACTTCAGGAACAACAATGTGTATTTATAATGAGTTTATCTGAAAGCTGACCAGAGCGAAAATAATCTTTGACTGTTTAATAACAGTTTTGTGATTTATTGACAAGTTATCCATGCTAAAATGTAGCAAAGATACATACAATCCCAAACTAACGTGATCAGGTACTCGAAATGTGATGTTCACAAACAGTACAATGTTTGGTGAGAGACATTTCACAAGTTTCACAACTCTTAAAGGGGTCATACATGCATTAAAAACTGTTGGTAAATGGCAAAACGCTTCGAATGCAGTCTTATGTTTGAATTGTGGTGGATTAGTAGTTATCTGTTCACCTGTTTAACTGATGAAAAACAGGGTTTTGGTGATAACATATCTAATAACTTCAGGAACAGCAATGTGTATTTATACTGAGTTTATCTGAAAGCTGACCAGAGTGAAAATAATCTTTTGACTGTTTAATAACAGTTTTGTGACTTATTGACAAGTTATCCATGCTAAAATGTAGCAAAGATACATACAATCCCAAACTAACGTGATCAGGTACTCGAAATGTGATGTTCACAAACAGTACAATGTTTGGTGAGAGACATTTCACAAGTTTCACAACTCTTAAAGGGGTCATCAGATGCCCATTTTCCACAAATTGATATGATGCTTTAGGGTCTTAATCAAAAAATTTATAACATACTTTGGTTAAAATTTTCTCAATGGTAGTGTAAAACAACACCCTTTTTACCCTGTCAAAAACAGCTAACTTCACAGCAACCCGTTTTGTTGCATGTCTCTTTAAATGCTAATGATTTGAGAAAGGGGATATTATTTATAGGGATCAAAAAAAAAAAAAAACACTGGGTGGATTTTTATGATTATAGGGTGGTTGTGTAACACACACTGCCAACACACATTTATGTACAAACAACACGTAAAAGTGAAATTTGCATCTGATGACCCCTTTAACGTCAAAGGCGTTGATGTGTTTCTGTAAAGGCTGTCATGCACTAGTGCATTCATAATCAAACAGTTGCAGAATTAACTTACAAGCTAAACGATGAAAGAAAACGTGATTTTTTTATGTCTTAAAAAATCTTCGATAAACATGTCAACGCACACAGCTGATTTTCATTGACAGCTACATGGAGTAGTAGATGATGGCGGTTTTTTGTTTGGTTTCCATAATATCCCTTTCTTTAAAGTTATTCATGTCACTAATGAATCATATAATGTGTGAAGTGTTTAACATTTTATCAAGGCTCATGCCACTCATATCCTGTTTGATTTTTTTGTTCCATTTGGACATCTCCCTTATCTGACACCCTCATGTCTATGAGCCTCTATTTATGAGTTGTACTACAGTTTGACTGTTAAACCACTGTGTTTTTCACAATAAAAGAATGTCATTCAGCCACTGTGTCTGTCAAATGGAGATTTGCAATGGTCATTCAAGCACAGTGATTGTGTGTTTCAGTCTTGATTATCTTGAGTATTTTTAAACATCTTACCCTGATCCAGAACTTCCTCTTCTCTCTTGGGCTCCTGCAGCTCCACAACATCTGTGGAAATCAAGAAAGAAATAAGAAAAAACAACAACAACAAAATCAAGTATATTTCATTTGCAAAATATTAACTGGATTCTGGTTTCACTGGATTATCCCTAAAAGTAATGCATTCATCCCATGGTATAAGACTTCAGTCATACTGCCCACTCATAGTGTAAAATCTTCAACCGTCTATTTTTGGATGGTACCTTTATGAGGAGCTGACTCATGCTTCATGGACATCATGTGGTCTGGACTGACCGGGATGGGAATATTGGCCTCAGAAGGGATGTTTCTGAACAGCTCACTACTGCCGTCATCTCCACAGTTCATGTAAGGCACAGCATGGCTGTTGTCCATGTAGTACATGATGTAGAAGTTACACATCTCATCATTGGAGGTGCCTCTGTGAGGAAGGACACAATGACACATGAACAAACTACTAGCACAAAATGACAAATTACAGCACCAAAGCTGCAATTAAACTGCAGATAACCAACCGAACTGTATTCGGCTCAAATGACACACCCACAGACCCTCTCGAAACATATTTCTCAAAACTGCATACTCCTGTTGGGTTTCCACTGTTTTTGCAGCTTAGTTAGTAAAGGAGATACAGTATATATTTTGGTTTGTTCTCAGGCGCACCCCTAAATATCACGAAAAAAGTAAACTGTTTCTGGTTGTTTTACAGGTAGATCAGATGGCACTTTGGTCAGAAACAACACAAACACTTGCAGTGTTTGCAAACTTTATTTTTGCATTGTTGCATTCCAAATTCCAATCAGAACAGCATGATTCATATTCAGATCTG
>NW_015653463.1:1009462-1017449 GCF_001515625.1 Sinocyclocheilus rhinocerous | reverse complement strand
TTATTGACAAGTTATCCATGCTAAAATGTAGCAAAGATACATACAATCCCAAACTAACGTGATCAGGTACTCGAAATGTGATGTTCACAAACAGTACAATGTTTGGTGAGAGACATTTCACAAGTTTCACAACTCTTAAAGGGGTCATCAGATGCCCATTTTCCACAAATTGATATGATGCTTTAGGGTCTTAATCAAAAAATTTATAACATACTTTGGTTAAAATTTTCTCAATGGTAGTGTAAAACAACACCCTTTTTACCCTGTCAAAAACAGCTAACTTCACAGCAACCCGTTTTGTTGCATGTCTCTTTAAATGCTAATGATTTGAGAAAGGGGATATTATTTATAGGGATCAAAAAAAAAAAAAAACACTGGGTGGATTTTTATGATTATAGGGTGGTTGTGTAACACACACTGCCAACACACATTTATGTACAAACAACACGTAAAAGTGAAATTTGCATCTGATGACCCCTTTAACGTCAAAGGCGTTGATGTGTTTCTGTAAAGGCTGTCATGCACTAGTGCATTCATAATCAAACAGTTGCAGAATTAACTTACAAGCTAAACGATGAAAGAAAACGTGATTTTTTTATGTCTTAAAAAATCTTCGATAAACATGTCAACGCACACAGCTGATTTTCATTGACAGCTACATGGAGTAGTAGATGATGGCGGTTTTTTGTTTGGTTTCCATAATATCCCTTTCTTTAAAGTTATTCATGTCACTAATGAATCATATAATGTGTGAAGTGTTTAACATTTTATCAAGGCTCATGCCACTCATATCCTGTTTGATTTTTTTGTTCCATTTGGACATCTCCCTTATCTGACACCCTCATGTCTATGAGCCTCTATTTATGAGTTGTACTACAGTTTGACTGTTAAACCACTGTGTTTTTCACAATAAAAGAATGTCATTCAGCCACTGTGTCTGTCAAATGGAGATTTGCAATGGTCATTCAAGCACAGTGATTGTGTGTTTCAGTCTTGATTATCTTGAGTATTTTTAAACATCTTACCCTGATCCAGAACTTCCTCTTCTCTCTTGGGCTCCTGCAGCTCCACAACATCTGTGGAAATCAAGAAAGAAATAAGAAAAAACAACAACAACAAAATCAAGTATATTTCATTTGCAAAATATTAACTGGATTCTGGTTTCACTGGATTATCCCTAAAAGTAATGCATTCATCCCATGGTATAAGACTTCAGTCATACTGCCCACTCATAGTGTAAAATCTTCAACCGTCTATTTTTGGATGGTACCTTTATGAGGAGCTGACTCATGCTTCATGGACATCATGTGGTCTGGACTGACCGGGATGGGAATATTGGCCTCAGAAGGGATGTTTCTGAACAGCTCACTACTGCCGTCATCTCCACAGTTCATGTAAGGCACAGCATGGCTGTTGTCCATGTAGTACATGATGTAGAAGTTACACATCTCATCATTGGAGGTGCCTCTGTGAGGAAGGACACAATGACACATGAACAAACTACTAGCACAAAATGACAAATTACAGCACCAAAGCTGCAATTAAACTGCAGATAACCAACCGAACTGTATTCGGCTCAAATGACACACCCACAGACCCTCTCGAAACATATTTCTCAAAACTGCATACTCCTGTTGGGTTTCCACTGTTTTTGCAGCTTAGTTAGTAAAGGAGATACAGTATATATTTTGGTTTGTTCTCAGGCGCACCCCTAAATATCACGAAAAAAGTAAACTGTTTCTGGTTGTTTTACAGGTAGATCAGATGGCACTTTGGTCAGAAACAACACAAACACTTGCAGTGTTTGCAAACTTTATTTTTGCATTGTTGCATTCCAAATTCCAATCAGAACAGCATGATTCATATTCAGATCTGCCTCCATTAAATTTATGCAATGCTTACAATTTCTGTGCAAAAAAGAAATTGTGCACAACTACACGATTTTGGAAAAAAAAAAAAAAAGTAATTTTAATTTTGATGTCTTTTTCGAACTTTTTCAAAATTTGATATTTTGGTGAGTAATATAGTAAACAAGGCCACGTCCATAACTATCAAAAGTGCTGGGAAAACCCTGCCAGAGTTTCATGCTTGAACCCCTAATTAGTTAATATGTGACCCTGGAGCACAAAACCAGTCTTAAGTCGCTGGGGTATATTTGTAGCAATAGCCAAAAATACATTGTATGGGTCAAAATGATCGATTTTTCTTTTATGCCAAAAATCATTAAGATATTAAGTATCCAAGACTTTCATTCCTCTTCAAAACACAGGTCAAACACTTTTAATGAAACCTGAGATATTTCGGCTCATGCTTGCAAGTAAGTCAAGGTAACCAAAACTTTCAAGCTTCAAAAAGTTCATGAAGACATTGTAAAAGTAATCCATACAATTCTGAATAGACACGGTCACTTAATGAAGACAGCAAACAGAAGATCAAACATGCTTGCTTGCCAAGAAATCTCTTCATTTGTGTTTCAAAGACTAACAAAAGTCTAATTTGTTTGCAATGACAAGAGGGTGAGTAAATAATGACAGAATGTTCTTGTTTTGGTGAACTAAACTCCTTAAACATTAAAGGAGACCTATTATGCCCTTTTTATAACTTAAATGATTTTAGCAAATGGCTGCAATATAACAAAGAGTGAAAAATTTAAGGGGGTCTGAATACTTTCCGTACCCACTGTATATATATATTATCAGTCTGGCGAGTAAACTAAAAAATTTACTAGCCAATGGCGATTCAATTGCCAAGGTGTCCGTAGAGGGCTGCCACAGATCATTTATTATATCATTTTGAAAATGCCTATTTAGAGTGGAAGCAGAAACACGCTGTTTTCGTGCATGTCTCTAAACAAGACAACTCAGCAGTTGTCTAAACAAGAAAAGCATGCTGGACTCTAGTAATGCATACTGTGCATACTCTATATTATGCATGTATTGGATATTGTGCTTACTGGAAATTGCGCTTACTGATCCCTTTGTAAATACCACAGACAGAGTGGAAACAGGTCTGACAGCAGGGAAAACAAATATCGCTATGACACTGATGGGTCATAACTCTTATCAGAGACAAATGATGCATTAACTTTCCTCTGTAGATGCCACGCATTAATCATGCTCGGTCAGGCAGAGTGGACACGTTTAAATGTACCTGTGGCAGCAGTGGAGACTGGCGTCCAATCTGAGTCCACTGTCCATTTCGAACCCTGTACCCACTCACAACTTTACCTGAAGAACAAGACACACAACAAGATCAAGATATGTTCGCACCATAAAATGTAAGACTAAATAAGAACTTAGTTGATGTAAATAAATGCAGTATCTCACCGAGACTGTGTGTGTGTGTCCTAAAGGCAAATGGATACATCGGGGAGGATGTGTAAGTGCAAGCAATGTCTGCATTGGTAACTGCAAACACCAAAAACATCAGACGTCATAAATGAGCACTGACAAGCACTGATAACCAATCACAACATTCAAGGTAAAGCTCAGACACCTTTCACAAGATTATTAGTGCCAAACTGGAAAACAGTTGAAATGTCACAGATTGGGTGTACCTTTCTTCCCAGGAGGAATGACAGTGTCCACAGACATCATCAGATACATGCCAGCAATAAAGGGCTGTCTGCACAGAGCACACAACAGTCATCACATTAAAATGAATTACAGTTAATAAGACACCACACTATTATTGACTTCCATATTGAATTGCTTACATATTACATCAAATTTACAGTCTATGTAATATGTATATAACTATGCAAGGAATAACTAACAGCATCACATTATTGAAAAATAATGCACACCTTAAGTAGTAATCCCTACCCTACTGAAAAAATACTAAAATGTATTTGAAATACATTTATTTTGTGTTAAGTATACTACAAATACATTTACATATTTACATGCTTAATAAAAATGCCCTGTAATTGTACTTTTAGCATACTAAACTGGTCTACTTAAAGGCTGCTAAATTGGAACAACTAATTTTGTGCTTAATGCACTTTAATAGTGCAAAAGTAGTAATGAAGTACAATGGTTTATATCAGTAAGTCTTAAGTGATGTCAATAAATGTGTTAATGGATTTGAAGTATACTTAGCATGAAATGTATTTAAATAAATTATGGCACAGGGTTTTTTTTTTACTACGGTCAACATTTCCCTTTGAAATATAGCATCTACCCTAAAGGTCCTTTGTTTTTTATACAACAGTCACCACGTGAAATAAAAATAAAAAAGCTTATATTGATTCAGTTCCTAGTGGATGACTTGTTTACGCAAGTATTTTCACAAGTGTATTGCATTCTCACCGATTTATGTACCTTTTACAAACATAACAGGCGTACATTATGCTGTGTAAACTGATTAGCCTGTATTTTGTGGTTTCTCCACTCACATTAAAACATGCTTTAGCAGATCAATGAGAACACAATGGACGTAATGGAAGCTCTGCAGTGATATATACACAGTAGAATGACTCTATTGACCAATCAGAATCAAGGAATTGATAAATAAACAAACAAACTAATGCATTGACAATAATACTGCCATTTTCAGGTTCCATCAACACATTCATATTTTCCAAGACATGGAAAAATCACCATAGAAGTACTTCATTCGCAATTAATACATACATTATCTTTGTGTGATAAACCAACCCAAATTTAAGTCATAATTCTTTGATAATCTTCCTTCTTCAAATCTCATTTTGCAAAAAAAGCTCAGTCATGTCAGGCTTGAAACATCATCGACTGAAGAAAATCATTCGTGTTTGGAACAACAGGAAAGTGAGTAAATGATGACAAAAAGCAGGCTACATCTTATGAATAAATCACAGATATTCTTAGGTCTAGTGGCGATAACTTACCGTTTGGAAGTCATTCTTAAAGTGAGTCCTGAGCAGTCTCTATGATGATCTAAAATCAAGACAAGATAAACACATTAGTCACATCTCGTGTCACCAACATTGCTCAAATACTGCTGTTTTATGCAGCACAGGCACGCAGACACAAAATCATGTCACAATAAGAGGAGACTGAGTTGATGAAAATGTTAACTAATGTCATCATACACAGTCCATTTCTGATCAGCAGGCCAAGTTTGGATGATGCTGCTGTCATTAAAGCATGCTGATCAGCTATTTATCAGTATTTACCTCTGAAATTTTTGACATCACCATAGTGAATTTGCAGCACAAAGTAGTTAATTCTGGTGTCTCCTCCAACTTTAAAGCCAACATCTGGAAAAAAAAAAAAAGAGGGCAAAACAAGATGACTTCAGTCTTCCATTGTTTTTCAGGAAAGAGCCATTTACTCATGATCACTTGTAAGTTATAACAGCACTGGCTGAACTCAGAGTGGATTGATCTGGCTGCCGTGAGACAGAAATAATGAGGAGAAAGGAGAGCACCTTTGGGTAGTTTGGTTGGAGGAGCATTCCTGGCCCAGGCATACATGATCTTGGTCTGATCCCGACACGTCCCCAGCTCTTTCCCACAATCCCTAAACAATCCAACCAAAATATGTCAGAAATGAATCATTATTACTCATTACAACACATACATTTGCAATATGGTCATCCTGTGTCAACTCAACCACAGGTCCTCAGATAAAAAATGTTGATTTTGATTTATTTTTTTTTTTCTGGTGAAAGAAATACATAAATGAAGAAAAAGGCCAAATATGAAATGCCTTGGATGAATATTTGCCGAGTAATCCACTATTTTGTAGAGGGCAGTCAAAATGAGAATTTTCACCTGACATTTGAAGCTAAATATACCAGGGGGGAGAAATTACTTTAGAAAGACAGCAGCAGCACTGTTATTTTTACACAGGGATCGGTAGGTCTATTAGTAAATCTATACGTCTATAGATCTATTAGTAAAATCTGTAGACTTTAACTATCTTTGTTGCATTTTCGCATTTGTTGCATATGCCGATGGGGGGAAACAAATGGTAAAAAGCACTTTTTGTGTGGTTTTATTTTCCAAAGTTTACATGCTTGCAAGTCAAGAAACATTAAAGTCTAGAAACATTATATATTTTCTTTTGGTATCTTCATTTAAAGGGCCCTATATAATTCAGTTACACAGGTATGGGGATTTCTATGTGGCTCAGAGAGTAAATTGTTCAACTGTACACTACACAGTGGTCCAAAGTCCCACATTTGATTGTTCAACCACTGAAAGGGGGTAAAATTGAACAATTCTCACATGGAGATGCATTGTTATTCCTCCATGACATTTAATATTTTGGCTTTTATTCAAGAAAGAAAAATATTACCAAATCAATCATTTTAGCTGGGGAAGTTAGGTAGGTTGATTTGACAGAATGACAATAAAGAAGTAAATTTTTTTCCTCCTATGACTACAAAACTCAAATGTAGTAAATCTGATTGAATGACACCTATCATACAACTACACAGCCCTGCCCCAAACTCCAGTGTCACAGGCCGAGCCTATGAGCAGAACTAGTTGGGATGCTCAAACACACATGCTGGTCTGTTTTTTCTGAGAAGTGTTGGTAACTCTGTATTTTAAGATGTCCTTGTTACACGTTACATGTACTTACTATTATAATAACAATAAATTATGCATAATTACATGCAAGTAACCCTAAACCAAATCCTAATCCGAACCAAGTACATGTAGTTAATTAATATTACTCAGTACTTAAATGTATAATTACACCGTAACAAGGACACCTTAAAACAAAGTCTAACTAAAGTGTTTCCTGCACCTTTGCAAAGGACATCCAACACATATGTATGCGTATCTTTTTTTACTTTTTCAACATTCTGTCATGTTCTAATGTGTAGATTTCCTCGTAAACTTCTCATTCTGTCTGATAGAAACATATTCACACTCTAAACATATCTGATTTTTTTTCTCCCCCCTTATTAAAACCTCTACTGACTAGTTTTTGGTAGTGTATCATGCCACTGCACTGGGGCCGCAGATGACTCATGGCCTCTCTGAATCTAGTATTTCTGAACATTGGCCAGGTTTGGTATAATTAGCCTATTTTCATGCTGATCCTCAGCGCTTCTGAAGCCTCACATCTCTCCCTATGAAAGCATGCCATGCATGCCATGAGAAGCACCCTGCAGTATCTGCACGATGAAATTTATTAAAATATATGAGTGACATTAAAAAGAGGGAAGCAATTGGAATATGGAAATCCACATGGTGAAGACTGATAGCAGGGAAATGAAGCCACTGTGGTTAAAATGAGACAGAGACACTGTATATCTCAGATATGTTTTAACTTTCTCAAAAACCCTGACTTTATACCAAGAGCATATGTGCCTTTTTGATTATATTTGGAGTTATTGTATTGAGGTTTGTTTATCAGGTAATATGGCTGCTGTACTGTATTTACTGCAATGTTTTTGAGTTAATTATATTTAAGCACACAGCCCATGGAAACTGAAGAAAGCATGAGAACCGAGCCTCTATCTCCCCTCCCTTCAGGTCATCTCAGATGCTGTTGTCAAGGTGCACATGGTTGCTGTAGTAACAGGCCGTTTTATTACTCTTTTCTCTCTCTTTCTAAAGGGAAGCGGCAGACACTGGCCAGAAGAAAGCTCAGATGAGATTTAATGGCACATTTGCTCAACTTGTCATATATATATTTCTATTGGATTCAAGTCAGGTGATTGGCTGGTCATTCTAGCAGCTTTACTTTCTCTTTCTGAAACCAGTCGAGTTTCCTTGGCTGTGTTTGGGATCACTGTCTTGCTGAAATGTCCACCCTTGTTTCATCGTCATCATCCTGGTACTGTAGGTGTTGGGAAGCAGCTAATATTAATTTCCACTGACGAGGGGCAGGATTGCTTTCTAATTACTGATAGATTTCAGCTGGTGTCTTGGCTTTCCATTCCTTTTTGAACCTCCCTTTCTTCATGTGCTCAATACTTTTTCTCTGTGTCATTTCATTTTATTACACATAACTTAATTTCTGAACTTATTTGTTTTGTTTTCTTTGTA
>NW_015653463.1:1007208-1009320 GCF_001515625.1 Sinocyclocheilus rhinocerous | reverse complement strand
AACTGAGACAGACTCAATCCAGAAGAACTGTGGCAACGTCTCCAAACTCACACTTCTGGTTGAATCAGAAGCTAACATGTCAAACTGCTCAAATAAAGAGATTAATGTTCTGAAAGCACCACAAGGTCACAGGCGCTCAAGCCGACTGTGGCTTATTCATAGTTGACTACACACATAAAACAGAGACAGGAGTAACACTGAACAGATGAAACACTTCATCCTTAACGCAAGCTGTACTGGCGGCTAGTAACATCAACAGCTGCAAATGACAGATCACAGGCCGAAAGAAACACCTGCCACTAAAAGCTCTGTAATCAGCTGTGATGATACAAATGACTTCTGTTCAGTTCATAGACCATATCACCAGTGACTGTGAACTACTGAACCTTACACGGACTCTTCCAGTCAAACCTCATGAGTTCAGGGTTCTGGGTTTGTTGAGAAAATATATGGGTCAGTGAACATAAGTGGCTATGATAAAGAAAAGTAAAGGGCTTTGAAATGCATATGGCAAGTTCTCAGAAGTTTATGTTGGTATCAAATGATATCATTTTCAATAAAAAATTCAGTGTAATGACACTAA
Organism: Sinocyclocheilus rhinocerous; assembly: GCF_001515625.1. Classification (NCBI taxonomy): domain Eukaryota; kingdom Metazoa; phylum Chordata; class Actinopteri; order Cypriniformes; family Cyprinidae; genus Sinocyclocheilus; species Sinocyclocheilus rhinocerous. The sequence continues at coordinate 1,008,737 of NW_015653463.1, read as the reverse complement.
AAATGTCACAAGTAGCAAGTAGTAAAAGTAGTAACATTTCCTTACATCTTATTTTAATTAATATTTCCTTTTTAAAAAACATATTTGTTTAATAAAATGTTTATTAAATAAAATGTGTGTGTATATATATATATACATACAGCGGGTAAAATAAGTATTCATATACACATCACCATTTTTCTAAATAAATATATTTCTAAAGGTGCTGTTGACTTGAAATTTTCACCAGATGTCGGTAACAACCCAAGTAATCCATACATTCAAAGTTATGTGTAATAAAATGGAATGACCCAGGGAAAAAGTGTTGAACTACTGAAATGTATTTAATACTTCATACAAAAGCCTTTGTTGTTAATGACAGCTTCAAGACGCCTCCTGTCTGGAGAAACTAGTGGCATGCATTGCTCAGGTGTGATTTTGGCCCATTCTTCCACACAAACAGTCTTCAAATCTTGAAGGTTCTGTGGGCTTCTTCTATGAACTCTGATCTTTAGTTCTTTCCATAGATTTTCTATTGGATTCAAGTCAGGTGATTGGCTGGTCATTCTAGCAGCTTTACTTTCTCTTTCTGAAACCAGTCGAGTTTCCTTGGCTGTGTTTGGGATCACTGTCTTGCTGAAATGTCCACCCTTGTTTCATCGTCATCATCCTGGTACTGTAGGTGTTGGGAAGCAGCTAATATTAATTTCCACTGACGAGGGGCAGGATTGCTTTCTAATTACTGATAGATTTCAGCTGGTGTCTTGGCTTTCCATTCCTTTTTGAACCTCCCTTTCTTCATGTGCTCAATACTTTTTCTCTGTGTCATTTCATTTTATTACACATAACTTAATTTCTGAACTTATTTGTTTGGTTTGTATGGATTACTTGGGTTGTTACTCAAGCCGACTGTGGCTTATTCATAGTTGACTACACACATAAAACAGAGACAGGAGTAACACTGAACAGATGAAACACTTCATCCTTAACGCTGTAATTACAGTTTGTGCAACTGTTGCATGTATGCACACTACCATTCAAAAGCTTTATTTGATCATTGATACAATTAAAAAGTAATATTGGTAATTATTATTACAATATATAACAGCTTTCATCTATTTGAATATATGTTTAATATATTTTAGCTGAAATCTGAATTTTCAGCATCATTACTCCAGTCTTCAGTGTCCCATGATCCTTCAGAAATCATACTAATTTGCTGCTCAAGAAACATTTCTGATTATTTTCAATGCTGCTGGATGTTTTTTTGTGGAAACAGTCATATTTGCTTAATAATTTAATAATAATATAATATATATATGTGACCCTGGAGCACAAAAGCAGTCTTAAGTCGCTGGGGTATATTTGTAGCAATAGCCAACAATACATTGTATGGGTCAAAATTATTGATTTTCCAAAAATCTTTAGGATATTAAGTAAAGATCATGTTTAATGAAGATATTTTGTAAATTTCCTACCGTAAATATATAAAAAATGTATTATCATTAGTAATATGCATTGCTAAAGACTTCATTTGGACAACTTTAAAG
>NW_015653463.1:996387-1006820 GCF_001515625.1 Sinocyclocheilus rhinocerous | reverse complement strand
TATCTCGGCCAAATATTGTCCTAACAAACCATACATCAATAGAAAGCTTATTTATTCAGGCTTTCATTTGATGTATAAATCTCAATTAAAAAAAAAAAAACTGACCCTTATGACTGGTTTTGTGGTCCAGGGTCACATATACTGTATATATTTTGAACGATAATGTAACTAACTGACCCTCATTTTTCAATGTTAGCGTATCTGTACAATATGTATGGTCTTTTTGTTTGAGCATCCCAACCAGCCTGAAAATGTTTTTATAAGCTGGAAAAAGAAAAGTTTGGTAACATAAAAAAGAAATTAAAAGAGAAAGAAGAAAACTTTTAAGCATTAAATATCCTCCAGTCACTGTAGTTCTCAAGGTGTCAGACGTGACTCACCAATATCCCTGGGTGGCATAAGGGGTTTTGCAGCCATATAAAATCATGTGGTGGGCTGTGTCCATAGTGGCATGGGGAACAAAGTCCACTGAGAAGAGAAAAGTGTTTTAAAGTCAGGAATGAAATCTTAACACAGTAAGATGGTAAGGTAAGCATCTTGAATCAACTGTTTCTTGATAAATCGGTGTTGTAGCATTTCTGCAAACAAACAGCTGAAAAGTCAGCTCTATTTAAAAGTGTTTTATTTACAATAAAAAAAAATTTGCATGAAACCTCTGAAGAGTCTGAAAGGCTGAATGCTGTTTGCTCAGCATAAACCACAATGAACATCAATATGCTACCTATATAAAAAGTGATGGATATCTTCAGAAAAGGCTTCTCTCTCTATTGAAGCTATGAATAATAGATGGGATGTTGATTGATGGCAGTAGCAAGACAGAGATAATGTAACTCTCAGATACATGCAGACGTCTGGGTGGACCTGTTACTCTGCAAACTACAGCCTGCCTTCTCTAAAGACCACCACAACGAAACACAACACATTCATGGACAGCTGAAGATTTCCTCACAACCAGTCAGCGATTACAACGACTGAAATCCCACAAACCCTCAGTACACAAAACACGCTTCATTTCAAGATGGATATCGCTCAAAGTAATGATAACATGCGGTTTAATAAGTAACTGCTTTGATTCAGCGGGTTCCCTCAGTGAATGATTTACTTTCTGAATGATTCATCAAATACACCCATTTCCAGTGTATGAGTCATTTCCAGTCAATCAGACTACAATGCTTGCACTGTATGTGTTTGTTTGTGCTCGCAGCTCGAACGGACGGGACAGTTATAGAAAGGCATGCACTGTCTTGTTATCTCATCGCATGCAATTCAGCCTGTAATCTCATATCCACAACTCAGGTAAAATATGATTTCAATTTCCGTGGCGCTGAAGGTGTAGCACTGCAGGAAAACAATTACTTGGTTGACATACTGACTTATTGTGTTAATATATATATATTGTAAATTGTCCATCCCTACTAAAATTATTATTATACGTTACAAAAGTATTCAGCGGCCGCTCCTTGTACAGTGCACATGCACTCATTAGAATAAAGAGGCCAGGTTTCATTCATTGTGTATTTACGTCCTCATGACTTTCTTGTTCGGTCTCAAGTTTTATCGGTTCGTTGACGATTCATGTGGTGAGTCTTAGTTCTTGTTCTCTCATGTTTTTGGCTTTGGATGTTTATTTAGTAAAGACTACACATCTCTGTGATTTCCCATTGTTGATGATCATGTACTCACCTATGTAGGCCTCCTGTGACGTGGGGACAGGAACAGCCATACAGTAGTAGCTGTCAGACTGATAAGAAACAAACACTTATTAGGCACTTCCATACACACATTCATTACTGATCATCAGACCATGTTTACAAAAGCTGACCAAGTACTGAAGTACTATATGCTTTGCTTTCCTAATTATTACTGGTGCTTGGTTATTATTATTATTATTATTATCAGTGTTAAAAACAGTTTTTGTGGCTTAATATTTTGTGGAAACATTTTTTCAGGATTCTTTGATGAGCAGAAAGTTCAAAAGAACAGCATTTATTTAAAATAGAATATTTTGTAACATTATAAATGTATTTACTGTAGGTTTGCAAAATTCTGTGATACTTTTTTTTTTAAATTTTTTTTAATCTTATTCTGCAGAACAATGCCACGTGCGTCAACTGACATTTTTAACAGACTTTTTATATTTATGATACAGTCTGTATAAATTACTCCAAATTTTAAATGAATTCCCATGAATTCCAAAATTTCTAAAATTCCCCAACTTAACTTCCCATTCTGGAAATTTACTGGAATTTTTACGCCTCTTAGCAACCATACTTTACTATCAATTTTGATCAATTTAATGCAAATTTGCTGAATAAAAGCATTTATTTCTATTAAAAACACAAACAAACCAAACATTTGATTGGTAGTATATCATGGTTTCTACATAAATATTAAGTAGCACAACTGTATTTAAGAAATGTTTCCACTGAAGACTGGAGTACTTGTAATTTTCTTGTTTTTCAGTCATTCAGATTTAGGCTTGCTTGTGATTGCTGTAATTCTCTCTTTCTCCAGCTGCCTGAGTAACAAGGTTCGGTGCATTCAGCACTGTCAGCTATACAGAAAACTAGCTTAAAACTGCAGCAATGACTACAGCTCTAATAATTACAAAGTGTGAGGAGATGCAGCCCAGACCTTAGCCCTGCAGGAAAACTGTTAATATCAAGACATTAAAAATTAAACCTCTATGCATCTGGATGCCTTTGAAGATCAAATAAAACATCACAAATGTGGTTTACAATCTTTTTAACAGTACTGCACTACAAAACTTGAGACGTTAAAAGGGGTGTTTTGCTGCACATCATATAAAACAATGTTAAAATCCATTAATTTCAGAGAAAACTGGTTAATTTTGGTCTTGTGGGTTTAAAATCTTCATTATCCCTACAGTACATTTGATGACTCATCTGTGTCTCATAATTAGTCATGAGACTGTGTGTCATTATCCTATAAGAAGACGATTCTTTTAAATATTCATAACAGCATGTGTTTATTTCCTATGACAGATGCTTCAAACTCTAAGATTGTGTACAGTAGTGGATAGACACGTTTATTGATTGCACTGAGTGTTTGTTTTCGCTTGGCATGAATTCTCCTCCATAGACCCTGAGTATCCAGCACAAATGTGATCCATCCACACATGCATGAAACCGTTTTTTACAGTTCCTCGATGCAACTGATCAAAGCCTTGAATATACACCACAAAATAACAGTCTCAGAACTAATCGAATAAGCAACAGTGTGCTTATTTCTATTTTCCACCCAGAGTACAAATGCAAACGGTTGTGCATTTATTGTCTGTATTGAATTATAGCTGTCACAGGATGTGTTTATTTAAACTATTTGTTCATTTTGATGCAGGGAATGAAGAAGTGCAGCATTCGTTTATGGGAACCTTTGATGCTTTTAACTCAATGAAAGTGAAATAAAACAGAAGACATTGTGCTGCTGGTCTCCGCTCTTCCCCTCCTCTCCACGAACTAACACGCTCACTTTTATAGCATTTTTCAAAACTGTGGTGAAAACTAAATGGAGATGAAGCAGGGGGAAATGTGAGGAAACGCACAAATCACAAAAAAATACATAAATAACTCTTACCTCTGTTGGAATCACCCCTGGTATGCGAATATCGAGGGAAAAGTTGTAAGGATTGGACAGGACAAATGGATGTCTGGTCCTTGAGCAGTCATTGGGGTCTGACCAGGCATTGTCCTGAAACCTGTTACCAAAAAAAATGTTGTTACCAAAAAAAGAGTTGCTATCTGAGTTGCTAGGATGCATATTTGACAGTAAAGTACCGATATTAAGCTGAGTCTGCATTCAGATAAATTTACTAAAATTAACAACAGTAACATCTTTAAAAGGCTGACACCTAAGTTGGGACTTCTTAATCAGACTTTCATCAAAATCTAGAATTTTCTTACATTTCTTAAAGCCTGTAAACTTCCCCTCTTCTTGTCAGTGAAATAGCTGAATCCGTTCACCAAATCAAACTGAATTGGCTGGAACAGTGCACAATCAATGAACCTGTCCTAGAACTAGTGATGCCTGCTTCTGCAATGTTTTAGAATATCACTTTTATTTGACAATATTTTGCAATATGCCTGTGTCCAAATCGTTCAGTCCTATTACAGAAACTTTTTGATGGTATTAAAACCATACAACAGATTTCAGAAAAATTAAAGCTAAAAATGCAGATTTCATTTTAGGTTTGCGAAAAGATTAAATGGAATTTCATAGGGCCTTTTTATATTCTATATGGCTAGGATCCCTGTTTTTTGTGTTTTGTTTTTTTTTGGACCGGTTTTATCATCCATCATGTGTAATCAGACCGATTAGAAAAGAACAGAACTGTGTAAACACCCCTTAATTTAACTAATTCAACACATAAAATAAAACAAATTAATAAATAAAAAAGGTAATGCATCAACGTTTTGGCTGAAATGGTTTTAGGGGGCCGAAATCAATAACATTTACATTTAGTCACTTAGCAGACGCTTTTATCCAAAGCGACTTACAAATGAGGACAATGGAAGCAATCAAAACCAACAAAAGAGCAATGATAAGCAAGTGCTATGACAAGTCTCATTTAGCTTAATGCAGTACACGTAGCAAGGTTCTTTTTTTAAAATCATATAATATATAACCACTGGACTGCAGTTCCTGTTCCTTAAATGTTCCTTAACATTTAATTAGCTCTTCTCCAATGGAGTGTTTTGCCAGTGTCTAATTCGTGCACAAAATGTGGATAAGCTACAGTGGGAAAACATGAGTTTATATCAATTTCTCAAATTTAATTGATCTAATTCATTTAATTGATAATCAATGTCCAAAAAGTTGAATCAACTAGAAAAAAATTACTCTAATAATAACTAAATACATAGAGAGGTATATAGAGTGCACTATATATGCACTGTTAATGATTTTTTATTTAATGTATGTTTAAATAAATCTATTATTGCCACTATTTAAACAACAAATTAGAGTAGAATGGAGTGATATAAAACTGCCTTAAGTGCAATTTAAATGTAGCTCAGTTTTTATTTGAATTTGGATTAATAAACTGTTTATTAAATAAATATTATTTTTGGTTTCTGTTTGTTTCAGTGTGTAAAATATTCATTTCAGTGCATCGCTAAAATAAAACTCTTGTTGTTGGATCACTTTTATATGACCAAAAACAACACAAATAATAGCATCTGTATGCTGTTACTACTTTAAGTTAAAATAAAAAAAGGGTAACAATTTACTTGTGTCCATGTTACATGTAGTAACTACAGTAAATTACCTGTAATTAATGTGTGAATTTTTTACTCAGTACTCAGTGTAATTAATAGGACACATTAAAATGAAGTGTGATCAAAAAAGCATTAAATATCCATTAAGGAACTGAACTGTCTCACCTCTTGAACCTGAACATGGGGTTTTGGACACTGCGGCTATGGCACTGAAAGAAGAGCGCAAACACGAGCACGCCGCACCCCAGGATGCCCATCTCTGACCGGACAGAAGAGTGATCAACAACAGAACTGAGAGTGAGCCGATGCGTTTCAATCCTGCCCTGCCGCCATAAGCCACGGCAACACTCAGCGACTGCGATTCGCTCTTTCTGCTCACCTCGCTCGCTCAATCTCTTCAACAAAGTGCCATAAAAACAGTCCACGACTCAGTCGCCTCCTCACTGAATGAAACCAGGGCTGTCCAGATACAGTGTGACACCGCCAAGCTTGATGAAGAGGAGGAGGAGAAATGCTTCTTGCTTGTCACAATTTCACGAATGCAACATCAGGCTTCTGTCACAACCTGCAAAAACAGCAGACAAAACAGAAGAGATGAAAATAATACAAATAACGTTACCCCTTTTAAAATATGATCCAGCAGAATCATCGGCGAGATCAAATCTTACATCCCGACCAACATTCATGAAATATACATGCAGTCCATCTCTGAAGAGACAGAGAGAGAGGGAGCACACAATAATCTAATCAAAGAGGATTCCCATAACAATACCCTCGGCTCGCTCCCTAGGAGACACAGTAAGTGAAGGGGCCTCAGCAGTGCTTCGTGACGGGGATGTCACTTCAGTAGGGCAGCACCATACTCAATATTAGGGTTGGGTATCGTTTGAATTTTATCGATTCCGATTCCGCTTATCGATTCCGATTCTTATCGATTCCTAGTTTCGATTCCAATAAGATAAAAAAATCCAATATAAAAAAAAATTAAGACAAACAAATCGAAATGCACGCGTCTTATCGAATACCCGGTTCTTGGAAATTTGGAACCGGTTCTAAAATGGAACCGGTTTTCGATACCCAACCCTACTCAATATCTCTGCAAGTCTTCAGATTGAATGAGAAGCACTTAGAGGTATTCTCTGGCAGACATCGGTGAGCTGATCTGGATGTAGAGTTAATGAGCAGGGCTGAGCCACAGGGGATTATGGGAGGTATGACCATGCCGTGTGTTTATCCTGAGAGCACCATCAATACTGTATATCCACATTCAGTGCCAGCGGCAAGAAATTTCAATACAATCAATGGGATGCAAAAACAGATGCTCGCTGCTATGCTAATCGTGACTGATATCATTTGTGTAAAGGCAGATGTCTCATGATGAAGAGGAGAGGCCTATTCAAAGAAAGACAAATAAATGACAGGAAAAACAAGCAGACGGGGAGGAACTGAGGGCTTACGCTCTTTCAGCGTAAGCTGAATTAATCGCTGAAATAATCCTCTTGTCACTGATGGAAATTAACATATCGCCAAGGAGCTGTTTGGTCTTTCTGGGTATATATGATATCAAAAACATACGCAGCTTAACAGACACGGCAGACTCAGACTCTTACCTTGCATATTCTCAGGAATAAACTAGCATATTTGGATCAATTTGACCATTTTTAAACAATATAACGGCATTTTTGTGTTTCATCTTTACAAATCATTAACACATAAATAAATAAATGATAGTAAATATGGTCCAACTCTCGCTATTAACAAATCATTAACTACGACTTTTGCCTCAATAACTCCTAATTAGCTGCTTATTAATAGTTAGTAAGGTAGTTGTTAAGTTTAGGTATTATGGATGTAGAATATGCTCATGCAGAATATGTGCTTTATAAAGACTAATAAACAGCCAATATGTTAATAATAGGCATGCTAATAAGCTGCTAGTTAATAGTGAGAATTGGTCCCTATGCTAAAGTGTTACAGTAAATATTAAATTAACATTAAAAAATGGCACTCAATTCTGGCCATTTCACCCTTTTCAATTTAAGGGGGCCTTTACACGATGACACCATTTTCAATGAAAAACGGAATACTTTTTATGCGCTTCACCTGATTATTTACACAACAATGACATTTTGAGGGCCTGAAAACAGGTTTCGCAGTGCAGGTTTTTGAAAACAATACCGTTACTGTCTCAAAAAACGAGAAAATACAAAACTACAAAACTGAATTTGTGAAAAGAAGCCAGGACTGTATGAACGAGTAACCAATGTCAATCTGCTTTCGACTTTAAAAAGTCTGTCTGATATGTTGTCAATAAAAGTAGGCAGCTGTCTTCTAAGCTGAAGTAATTTTTTTTAAACACTCAAAGAAAATAGCAATCACACGCTCCTAAACATCATTTATGTAATTTTCAAGGATGATGATGTGATCTATAGAGCTACTTACTTTTCTAAAACCACAGTGAGCATCACTTAAAAGACTCCATTATCCATACAAGTCATTCGTTAACCATTCTCTAACCATTTTACATAACTCATCAAGGAACTAGAATGAGCATTGTGATCCTTCCCTGCTTTAGAAATATGAAAGATTTCCACTTCTTTTCAACAATTTTTCAAGGAAAGCATACAATGACAGTGTAAAGTAATTCTTTGAAAGCTGACTGTGGACGTTGTTCGGACAACAGCTGTATTATGTGATCTCTTTATGGCTGCCGTTGATGAAAGGTTGGTTATACGAAATTATCATAGAAAAAAATAACACCCTTATTTTCTTCTGCAGCTCGAATTGCTTGAAAAGCTTCCTTTACACACCAAAATGTTTCTATATTAGCAATTTCTTGTTTTGTGGTTGATAATTCATCTCCAAGATTAATAAGCTGAATTTAAGATCCCATCATAACACAAATCAGATTCCTTCTTCATTAAACCTTCTTCAATGCTGGATACAAATTATCATCAACTTTTAGCCTCATTAATTTCTCTGTGCTCGTGCTTATTTTTATTTAATGAGGTTCTCAATTGTTCTAAAGAAGGACCCTTTTTTTTTTTTTAAGTGTTTTTTGCACTTATCTTTGAACTATGCCAGACGACTGTGTTTCGTATTTGGTGATATTTTTGGAACAGCAGCATTTGATTTCTTCAGAAAAAGCAGTAAATCTCTCATACAGAGCCTGAAAAAGGCACAAGTCTGCTTTTTAAAAATGCCATAATAGATGCACTTTTAATAATTAGAGTAAGTGGAAAATATTCATTTGCACACAAATTCTTCATTAAGCTATTATAAGCCTTTTTCTGCAAGTGTCTGAGAAAACGAGCGCGTCTGATCTCGCTCTCTTGGTGACGTGGCAAAGGGATCTCATTATAATATTACCGCCCCTTAATCTGTACGTTTACACCCACGGCGCCTTCATTTTGATTTCGCAAGCGACAGCGGTGTATTAGTTCTCATGCCATGGCGAAAGTTTGAGCAAAACACGCTAACTGTTCTGTCTTTAGCTGCACAGGCGATGCACAGAACACTATTTAGATCTAAAATAAACATGCGATTTATTTCCCAGCTGTTTACCTTCACAGACATAACCGACTGTTTTTGTAACTCGTGTGTTTTTAACGTAAACTTGTGTGTGAATGAGAACTTAGTTTAGTACTCACATGCTGTGACAGCCGCTTTCTGTGCGTGTGCTTCAGATGTGTGCTCTCAGAAAACCGTATATCAGAAGTTTAAACTAATATGGTTTAAAACGCATGATTTCAGTACTAAACATGATAATCAGAACCATAACAGATGTTTTTAGCAGGTCCGAGCTGTAATGGCGCAGCTCTATTCTGGAAAAGGGGGCGGGGAGCAGCAGCTCATTTGCATTTAAAGACACAGGCCCGAAAAACAGCTTGTTTCTGCTTCCACTCAAAATAGGCATTTTCAAAATGATATAATAAATGATCTGTGGAGTATTTTGAGCTGAAACTTCACAGACACATTCTGGGGACACCAGGGACTTATATTACATATTGTAAAAAGGGGCATAATATGTCTCCTTTAAGCTTATTCTATTTGTTAGTCTAGTAATAAAGAACAGTTGTTTTTACAAATTAATTCATAAATATCATGCATATTCAAAAATACATTAGTACATTTGCATTTCGGCCATCACAAACTGACCCCATTTTCCTTTTTCCAACATTAAAACAGAAACTGTAAATCAGTGAGTCGCGTCACTAGGTGAGCATGAATCATCTCGCTGCACGTCATCCGTACCTGTTATGAAATATAAACTGCAGACTATAATCTCAAATAACTGAACAGAAAACATCTCACTTTCCATCAACCAGTGATGCTTCATACTCTCAGAGAAATCCATCGCAAACAGCCGTTATTTGTTATGTGGATGGATCACGGCTGGATAGAGACAAGTACCAGAAACAAACAGCCGTATCTAATGATCCCCTGCACTTCCTCAAACACACACCATTGATCATCCAGAGTCTCTCAGAATAAATGATCACTGACACAATAAATCCCCACGATATAAAGCAGCTGTTCTCACGAAGCATTCACTCTGCTAACACTAATACAGCCACTGCATTAAACAGAGAGCACGAGATGGAGAAAAGACAAAAATTCATAACAGACTGCCTACCTCACTCGCTCGCTCGTCACACTAAGATCTGAAGCACAGCAGAAAATGAGAGATGAACTGCTGCTGCTTCAGCGCAGCCTGACGATCAAATGGCTTATATTTGTGAAACACTTACAAATATTAATTAAAAGAGCAAAGAAGAGAGAGATGTTTTTTTTGTCTTTTTTCCACGCAATGGTAATTTGAAGTGTTATTTATGGGATGTTTTTACCTCAAAATAAAAAAGATTGGTACTAAGGTGGTGTTGATGTGTCGTCGTCCCTCCATTTTTTCCGTTAAAGGAATAGTTCACCCAAAAATGAAATTTACTCTGGACTGGAGTGTTTTTTTTTTATTTTATTTAGTCCCTTAACCGATTCGGCCGTCGGGGAGACATGAGGGAAGAAGTAGCAGACAATGCCCTCCACTGATGTCTGTCTCTGTCTCTTGAGGAGCTGTGGCAAGGGCCTGTCAGTCCACTCCATCAGATTGCCGGTCCAACTCTTCCTTTGACGCCCGCGGCGGCGACCACCTTCCACTGTGCCCTGAAGAATGGTCTTCTTGGAGAGGGTATTGTGGCG
>NW_015653463.1:991014-995940 GCF_001515625.1 Sinocyclocheilus rhinocerous | reverse complement strand
CCAAACCACTGGAGTTTCCGCCTCTTCACAATGGCCAGCAGAGGATCATGGGAGCCTACCAGGCTGGTGCATCCGTCCCGGGACATAGTCATTGGTTTTTCGCTCTAAATAGGTAATGCCCATGAGCTTTCTGAGACATTTGAACTCAAAGGCCTGAATCCTTCTCTCGTCTTCAGCTAGAAGTGTCCATGCCTCACAACCGTATAGCAGGACGGAAACCACCAATGACTTGAACAGGAGGTACTTTGTGCAAAGGTTGATGATTTTGCTTCTAAAGAGCTTTTGGAGCCTTGAAATTACAGCAGTTGCTGTAGCAATTCTGATACGGATTTCTGCTGTGCAAGAGCCATCTTTGTATAATGTTGCTCCACCAAATACACAAAATAATGTTATTTTTAGCAACACCATATGACCCGTTTAAATCCTTCTACCTCTTCAAGCTTTTGCCCTCCCGTGGTAATGTTAGTGGTGGTGTCTTTAACGCTTTTTTCTTTTTTTCTGTGCTGATTTCCATGGCATATGCACCTGCCCTCTCTACTAGCTTGTTGGTCAGTTCTTGTAGTTCTTGGTTGCTGCCAGCCAAGAGATCTATATCATCAGCAAATCTAAGGTTGCATATTGCTCTGCCATTGATGGAGATGGATGTATGATGGTCTTGGAGAGTCTCTAGCATTATCTGCTCCAGGAACAGGTTGAGGAGTATAGGTGACAGTATGCATCCTTATCTCACTCCTACGGTTGTTGGGAAAAAATCCCCAATTTGGTTATTTAGGAGGACAGCGCTACTTGTTCTTTCATACAAGGTCTTCAATATCTCTATTCTCTACTATTCCCTCATCGATCTTAAAATTCCTGAGTACTTGCCATAGGCCATCATGCCACACCCTATCAAAGGCTTTTTTTAAAGTCAATGAAGTTGTGGAAGAGCTCATGCTGATGCTGCAGATACTTTTCGGTGATACAGTTAAAGATCTGCTCAGTGGTACTTGTGGTTTATATGTGGATTAATGTGAGGTTTTTATCAGCTAATTTCTCCAAATCTGATGAAGAAACAAACTCATCTGCATCTTGGATGAGCTGAGGGTCTAGGTCTTCAACCCTGCTCACTGGGAACCACTGCCCTGCAAATTTTATTTCCAACCTGCTTCGGCACACCTGGCCTGTGATTTTTCAAGTGATGCTGAAGACATTGTTTAACTGGTCCAGGTAGGTTTGATCAGGACTGTACAGAAACTCAACAGTGTGTTTTTGACATGTTATACCTAACAGTACACAAGATAACAGTAGGTAAAGATACAAAGAGACTATTTGCTATAAGAATAATAACAGCTACAAGCAGTGGCATGTCTTTGTGTAAGCTGTTTCAAAGAGTTATAACGCTTTCTCCATTTCCCAACTCTGTTCCTGGAGGAACACCAACAACTGTACACATTCCCAAAATCTTCCTAATAAAATACGCCTGATTCAACTCTTCAGCTCATTAGCAGAGACTACAAGACCTGAAAAGGATGTGTCAGATAAGGAAGGCTCAACATTTGTAGTATAGCTGTAGTTTTTTTTTTTATGCATATTCGATGCTTTTGATTGCCACAATAATGTAATGTCTTTGAATCAATTTCATTTGGGAACTATACAGTACAAGCGAACAATTTGATCTAAAAACAAATGTAATGATGGCTCGTGTTTATATTGAATAAAGTCTGTAATTGATGTGATACTTAAAAAATAAAACCAGCAAAACATGATAAATGACACAATACACTATTGGACACCATCAGTGATTTAAAAAAGCATGAGTAATATCAACGTTTCAAACGTAAACGTGGTAGATAAAACAATAATATTTTTACTTTAATCCCGATTATTAAAATACATCTGTAAAAACATTAATAAACATTTATAGTTTCATCCGAATAAGAAACAGCTGTCTTTTTAGCCACATCCATAAGCTGTATTCAGTAAACCATTCTTTTTTTAGAATAAAACGTCACATTTGCTATAAAATACAATTTTGTAATAGTTGTAATAAACAAGTCCGAAAGTATACGGCTAAGTTATTTGCTTTGCTAACCGCTGACGTCGCGTGAAGTTCAGTGGACTTCTCTGACACGGATCAAAAACTGAGAAAACACTGACCAAACGACGGGCTTATGTGAGAATAACAAATGAACATGAAATGATAATATACTCTACTCATAGAAATGACAAGTTATTTACCTTCATTTCCTGCGCTTGTTTTGCTCGGGTTCGGTGTCAGTCAGACCAGTGTAATCGATACGTGAGCTCCTGAGCGTGCGAGACTACCACGTGATCGTGGACGGATGAACGTTATGAGTCTAATATTTAAAATATATAAATTGAAAACAATCACTTTTTAAAATGTAAATATGAAATATAGTTAAGTAAAATAATAAAATGGGAAAATAATTAATGGGAAAATAAATGGACATAGATAGCCTATATTTAAAACGTCAGTGATCTTTGAGCAGGAAATGATTGATACAGTAAACACACATAGTATAATAAAGCATAAGGACTGTTGCGTTTTAGTACAGATTTGTGCAATGACTCAGTCATAACACATAGGCTAAATGACTCACTCATAAATCATAACACATTCTTTTGTCGCTACCTTCTGGCGTGAATATGAAAGATCGCTGCATAAAGTGTACATATACTACCTAAAAGGGTCAAAAGGTACCGCCCCAGTGAATGCTTTTGTACCTTTATTTCTGAGAGTGTGTTATCAGATTTCGGTGTTGACCACATTATATTTAAAAAAAAACAAATGCCCTGTTTCATCGCATTCAGAGCTGGGTAGTAAAAGATTAGGCTACATGTAATCTGGATTAAGTAATCAGATTCCAAAAATTAAGCACTTGTAGATTAAGTTACATTTTAAAATACTCATAATCAGCCTACAGTTACTTTTTTATGGATTACATGATTACTTCCCTTACGAAAAAGAAGTTTATTCAAGTGTGTTATTAGTATACTTCTTTTAAACTAAAAATAGGAAAGTATACTTTTAGTCTACTTTTATGTACTTCTCAGAAATATACTTAAAATGACATTTAAGTATACTTGACTTATACTTAGAAAAAGTCTAAATATATTTTAGCTATAACTGTGCTCCTAGAATCCGTGTTTTCATTGTTATACTGTAGAGGGCGCTAGTACACATCTTCTGTACAGAATTTCCAAAAAACACAAGTGAAGAAGAAACCGAAACAACAGATGCTTCCACATGTAATCTAACACGATCATCAGACATAAAACAATATCAAAACTGTGTAACATTATGGAATAAAATGTCGACCAATGAAGAGGTAATAATAACTGTCAAGCTTTGGGGTGTTGATCGACTTTATCAACGTTTTGATTATCATTCTGAATCCAATTCATAGTCTTTTTTCAGCTTTTTGTTCAAAATGTTGTTTATTTCTTAATTTTTTATTAATGAAACTTACCCACATTCAAGTGTTTAAAAAAAGAATGCATGAAGCTAGAATAAAATGTTTTTGTTTACAAGCAGATACCCTGTTCTTTTGATGTTTTGTATGTTCAGATATTCATGTAACAAAATATATACAAATTAATACCTAAATAGGGACATAGTAGTATACTTAAAGTATGATGTAAAGTTCACTTAAAGAAAACTTACGAGTATACTTGCAGTATAAAACTACTAAACTAGTAGTTTACTGAGACTATACTTCAAAGTGTACTAAAAATGCTACAAGTATTTAATTAGTAAACTATCAGTATACCTATAAGTTCACTTTTAGTATAGTTGCAGTACAAACTAAACATTTTGATGTAAACTAGTTGTGTACTCAAAGTTTACTACTGTTATACTTAAAGTATACTTAAAAGTATACTTTTATATACTAGAAAGTGGGCCAATTTAGTCCCAAGGAGTATTGAAATAGTACACTTACAAGTATACTACTACTACACTGATATTTGTATACTTACTACATAAAGTATACTTAAAAATATACTTGAACTTTACTTAAGTATACTTACTAAAATAAACTTGAAGTATACTACTTTTTGGTAAGGGTTATTATTCGCACAATAGCAATAAATTATTCATAATTTAGTGATTCTCCCTAAATCCTCTTTTTCTTATTTTAATTTGTCCTTTTTAAAATAGCCTATACTGCTTATATACTCTCAGAAAGTCGTCCAGTTTTGTGGACGTTCACACAGAGATCAGTCAGGTGGCTACACAGCATTTAACCACTGGATTTACAAAAATCATTTCATGTTTAAGAAGTGTTTCGATATTGCATCAACTGGACACATTCATTTTTATTTGAACCATGTATTTCTATGTCTATGGCTTTTGTCTTTCAAACACATTAAAATGCACAAATTGATCCTCTTTCTCCTAATATATTTACTTGAAGTACCCCTGAGATTTTAAAATAAATATATTTTAATAATGAAGCACCACATTTTGCATGTTCATGGTTCTCTGGCGTTGGTTATGGTCACATGACATGCAGGTGAACCAATAAAATATTTCATTTTTTAGTAGGTGTTTCATTTTGATTGATTTCATAATGACTCAATTTAACATTCAATTTAACTCACCCTGCAGTTCCCTCACAACCGTAATATAATGTTTAACGCACTTCAGTTTGTTAATAATATTGAATGGAAATATTTTCTTCATCGTTGTATTTTATATCAATATGGTACAAGATTATCGATATGCGATAAAAGTAATCTAACAGTAGTCTGATTATGTTAGCCTACCTGAAATGTGTAATGTAGGTAATGGATAGTGTTGGGGGAAAGTTACTTTTAAAAGTAATGCATTACAATATTGCGTTACACCATAAAAAAGTAACTAATTACGTTACTTAGTTACTTTTTATGGAAAGTAATGCGTTACGTTACTTTTGCGTTACTTTT
>NW_015653463.1:987382-990946 GCF_001515625.1 Sinocyclocheilus rhinocerous | reverse complement strand
AAGTAATCTGATTACGTAACTCGCGTTACTTGTAATGCGTTACCCCCAACACTGGTAATGGATAACGTTATAACTACAATTTCCTTCATGTAATTTGGAATCAGAAACGGATTACAATTTGTAAGTAATCTACCCATCTCTGATCGCGACTGATTCGGTTTGAAAGGTTATTAATAGCATGTAGCCTATATGAAGTTATTGGCTCCTGTACGTGTCACTCACAGTGAGAGAGAGAGAGGGAGAGAGAGAGAGTGTGTGTGTGTGTGTGTGTGTTGAGATGGGTAATGTGCGCGACAGGAGAGCACGCTTCCTTCTCATCTCCACACACTTTCGCAAGATTCGTGTGTGAAATGCGGCTTACACGGAAACGGTGGACTATCTGCACCATAAGCATCCTGCTGATATTCTACAAGACGACAGAGATGGGCAGAAATGAAGTGCATCAGAAGACAGGACTGACAGGGTGAGGGCTCTTCTGCTGTTACTGAATTACCTCTCCTCTTCTAATGAGCACCGAGTCTGATTATGTGCATCTCATTAAACGAGACATTCATTTATGTTCATTTATTTAATGGGTTGTTTCATAAACCTTCTATTGTAAACTATAGTTCACGAGCCCCGCTGTTGCTCCATCTCAATTAAATTAAGATCGATTCACAATCTGACTGTGCTTTGTTTGAGTCGAAATGGCCATTTTATTCTTACACCCCCTTGTGAAAAAGACGTGTAATTAATTGAATGTGCCATTGTAGTGATATTTTTATGTAGCCTAGACTACTTTTAAGTATATTTTCATACACTTTTATATATTAATCAACTGTATTTGTAGATAATATTTCATTAATTAACTTAATAGAGTAGGCTACACTGTTTCTTAACACTTAAATCTGTCATTTTTAAAAGTGCCCTTTACAATCATTATGTAACATAACAAATAGTAGGCTAATAACATGACAAACAAGTTTCAGTAGAAACAACATTATATTTTAGTTACCATAAATGCTCCTCAGTAGGTTACATTATGACCATGCTTACATGAAATTACATAGCATATAAAATTCAAAAAATAAAATAATTTCTAACTAGTTGCAATAACATGCAATTTAGTGTCAGAAAACATTACATTCAGGTTGCACTTAATTATATACATTTTTTAAGTTGTACTGTTTAAGAAGTACGCTAAAATGTATAAAAGGCCTATATAAAAAGGCCTTCACTTTTCACTTTTTTTCTTGGCACACTTTCCTGTCATTGACATGTCAGATCTTTGCATCAGTAAATCTATTATTATAATGCCTAAACATAAGCGTGTGTCAAAAAAACTCTTGAAATGGAGTTTTGTGTACGTTTTTTCCGAATGTTTTAAGTTTGAAAAGCAAGGTAAATTTAGATGATTCACTGACAAACTTGCACTTGTTTTGTTCCAGGAACTGAAAAAAATGTGGTCAAGTTCATACTTGCTCATAATCGGCTTCACTTTAGAATACACGCGCACAGCATTGGGCAATTTTAGTTTTTCACCACAGATGAGTTAATGAACTTTATTTTGGTGCCAAAAGAACATAGAACACGCACTTTTCAGATGACTTTGTGATTTGCTTCTGACGTGTGTGTGTGTGTGTGTGTGTGTGTGTGTGTGTGTGTGCATGACTGTGTGTTGTCGGGTAAGTGAGAGGACAGCAGACAGCTTCTGCTCATCAGATGTGGTTTCCTTTAGTCTCTTGCAGACTCGTTGCGCATGATTTAAAAACAGAAGTGGAAAAATTTAAGAGTAAATGTCAACTGCTTCTGAAGTTAAGTCTTCTGTTAGGTTTCGATTTGATTTCATATGATATATATATAAGATCTGTACAAACTCGCCCCTCAAAGAAAAAAAAAAGTTTGTTAAAAAGTGAATAACAAGAACTTTTAGTAAATTTTCTTACTTATATTTGTTTTTCAGTACAAGTATGCAAAAATTAAATCAAGATACATTTAGAAGCAAAATTACATACTATAAGTGTTGTTCTCTAAAAAATTATCAAACTTAAGTTTATGAGTTTTTGTTTACAAAAAAATAAACAAATAAAATTTCAAATTTATCTTGGTTTAAAAATATTTAGATATTTGTACTGGAATTTATTTTATTTTTTTTGCTGTGTAATGATGTAACGGCGTGGTGGATGAAGGATTGTAAGAGGTATAAATCTATACACAAAATGTATTTATTAATGAAAACAAAGCTCAGGAACACAGGACTGCAGAGAATATACCACAGCATCTTACAAAAACACAGACAAAGCAAAACAAGACTGGACAAATGACAACTGAAACACAATATACTGGATAATGAGAACAAGAAGCAGACGTGCACCAGGGTTATTAAGGTTAACTGAAACTAAAACCAATAATAAAGAAACATTTTCATTACTTGAAATAAACATGAATTGAAATAAATTATTAAAAATCACTTATTTCATTTCAGCTTTATTTCTAATTTAGGTGAAGTACTAAAATATCTAAAAACTACAACTTTAACTAAATTTTAAATTGAAACAGGAAAATATAAAAATAAAGGTAACACTATTTTAAGGACCAGTTTTCACTAGCATGCATATTACTAGCATATTGGTTGTTTATTAGTGTTTATAAAGCACATATTCTGCATGACCACCCAATACTTAAACTTAACAACCACCTTACTAACTATTAATAAGCAGCTAATTAGGAGTTTAGTGAGGCAAAAGTCGCTGTTAATAGTGAGAATTGGACCTTAAAATGAAGTGTGACCAAAATCTAATTCAAAATATTAACAATATCAATATCATTGATACTAAAATAACACTGATGCATATTACTAGCATATTGGTTGTTTATTAGTGTTTATAAAGCACATATTCTGCATGACCACCCAATACTTAAACTTAACAACCACCTTACTAACTATTAATAAGCAGCTAATTAGGAGTTTAGTGAGGCAAAAGTTGCTGTTAATAGTGAGAATTGGGAAAATTGAGAAATTTGGACGGACGGATGGACAGATCGATGGATAGATAGATCGATGGATAGATAGATAGATAGATAGACAGACAGACAGACAGACAGACAGATAGATAGATAGATAGATAGACAGACAGACAGACAGACAGACAGATAGATAGATAGATAGATAGATAATTTTTGTATTTTGATACAAAATACAAATTAAAGAATCCACAACTGCTTCAAAAGAGTCCTTGGAGAAAAATGTACAGAAGGCCTGTGACAAATGCCCTGGTCTCTGGAAAGAGGTTTGGTTGAGTGATATTTATCTGTTATTAGATTAGTCTGATGGCAACATGTCTTAAACTAACTTATTTATTTATTTATTTATTTAGATAGATGACGGACGGACAGACAGACAGACAGACAGACAGACAGACAGACAGACAGACAGACAGACAGACAGACAGACAGACAGACAGACAGACAGACAGACAGACAGACAGACAGACAGACAGACAGACAGACAGACAGACAGACAGACAGACAGACAGACAGACAGACAGACAGACAGACAGACAGACAGACAGACAGACAGACAGA
>NW_015653463.1:961889-986749 GCF_001515625.1 Sinocyclocheilus rhinocerous | reverse complement strand
TATTTGATCCCATTTTTGGAAATCTGAACCAGGAACAAAAGCTCAAAGTAATTTAGAGCTTCACGTGACTTGTACATTCTGTAGTACTGCAGTATTTTCACTGTTATCACCCCAAAATGAAAACCTCACATCATGTCTTTCCAAACCAGTGTTTTTTTGGTCACACTTTATTTTAAGGTTCAATTCTTGCTATTAACAAACTATTAACTATGACTGTATGATATACAGTATATAATTTGGATTTCATTTTAATATTTTCTGTTTTCAAAGTAGTAATTTTGCTCTGTGTTTTTGACATATTTTTAGTATTTAGTGTTAGTTATTTTAGTACTAAGTTAAAGTAAATGAAAATGAGAAAATTTGTTGCCTAACTGAAATAAAATAAGTTAGAATATAGTTAAAATAGTTTTTTATATTTTATTTCATTTCAGTTACTTTTTTTTATGTTAAGTAATGACATTTTTATGGTTTAGTTTTAGTTAACAATAATAATTCCGGTTCCAGACTTATTCATGAAACAAAAATGAAGGTATATTTAATATCTGGTATATTTAATAAATGGTGACTGAAGATGTTGAATGCTATGTATGACAAAAAAAACAAAACAAACCAAAAATAAATCAAATTAAATAAATAAATAAATATATAAAAATAGCATGTACAACTTGTGCATTCTAAAGGTCCTTGTACACTGAGTCCGAAATATTCATCTGAAATTTTCACACATTCAAAAAAAGATATGACCTCATGTTGTGTCAATCACGTTTACACACTACCTCCGAAACTTTCGGATCGGGTTCGATTTTCTGCGTTTTTCGCATCCGTAGCATGCATTTTGAGAGCGTATGAATGAATTTCACTAAGGTTTATCAATGTTTTTCGTTTCACTAGTGTTTGTAAGAGGCTTTTCAATAATTATGGCCTATACGGCCCCTCATATTTTGTAGCCAGCTTTATATGAAGAACACACTTGAATTTTAAGTAATTATTCACTGATAATCTCTACTTTGAATCTCATCTGCACTTTAATGACAGAATTTTCATTTTGGGGTGAACTAACCCTTTAAAGTCAAATATGCTGTATTAAATACTCAGGCTTGTTTAACATGATTGAATGTGATTTTTATGGTGGTTCTGTTGTGCTCAGTAGCATCAGCCCACATTATTAAAGAGCAGTATTAAAATATCTCAAAGCATCTGTGTTTCGAAAAAAGCTTCAAAAGTTTAATTTTTAGTTTGTTCTTTAAATTTGTCGTATTTTCCACATATTTTTGAAGAGCCCTGTCTCTGACCATTGCCTGTTCTTTCATCCCTGAGCAGATGTAACCTCGCTCCTCTAGAGGAGTTTGCAGATGATGTGGGTTCGAGGTCAGACTTCACCACTATGAACCCGTCCGTGATCCCGCGGGTGTTTGGGGGTCTGAGGGACGAACGACAGCGGGTGCAATTCATCCGGCGTCTACAGCAGCTAAACAACAGCGTGCTCTGGATCCCGGCCTTCATGGCGAAGGGTGGAGAGAGGCACGTGGAAATCGTGAATCAGCTCATTCTTAAACACAGACTCAAAGTGCGCACGGCATATCCTTCACTCCGCCTGATCCACGCCGTACGAGGGTGAGTTAGGACATTTCCAATTCCAGGTTTTCATTTGATCTGAAGTAACACGAAAGAGTCCAGAACTGTAATTCAAATTCATAAGTAATGAAGTCAAATTTAAAATGAGTCAAAATTCAAAAATTTATGTCATTTTGATTTTTAAAATTTTAAACTTTAAAAATTTGTCTTGACAAAATTGGCTTTTCTAGTTAAAAATCAAAGTGACATCAATTTTGGAATTTTGATTAAATTAAAAAAACATTTTAAAAGTTGGAAGATTTTAAACCCTTAGGGCCAGATTTACTAAACAGGACAAATTAGCGTTAGAACGCAAAAAAAGCGCAGATCGGAGTGGAAAATTCTGCGTGTGATTTACAGACAACGCACACATTAAAGAACACAGATGCAGCCAGATCATTTCCATAATGAGCAGCGCAATCTACCAAGTGCAGCGCAAATTACTGCCTGCTTTAAAGGGGTCATATGATGCGATTTCAATTTTTCCTACCTTAAACCGCATAAACACATTTCATTACACCAAATACACAAAATAATGTTCTTTTTAGCAACATCATATGACCCCTTTAAGACATGATTTTTTGGGTCATTAAATAACGGCGCAAATATTAGCGCAAACCTTAGTAAATCGCATTGCGTGATCCATTTGAATACTCTCCTCTCATAAATTTCGCGTCTGAAAGGGAAACACCTACAAATGCATATTCAATAAGGTCAGGCGCAAAAATAACTGTGTCCACGCCTTTTCAGCTACAATTCTTCACTGTGCGTCTTTAGTAACTATTTTAATGCCAAAAGACGGTTTGCGCTGGTACAAGCTATTAGTAAATCTGGCCCTTAGAAGTAGCGATTTTATATTTCATAATACATGGAAGACCATTTATAGCACTGAAAATTGGTACCAACTGATAATTCAAAAACTACTAGCAATGTCTGTTTATTTCTTAGGTACTGGCTCACAAATAAGATAAATATCAAACGACCCTCTACTGGATTATTGATGTACACAATGGCTACGCGCTTCTGTGATGAAATCTACCTGTATGGATTCTGGCCTTTCCCCAAAGATGGCAACGGAAATCCTGTTAAATATCATTACTATGACGGACTGAGATATCGCTATTTTTCTAATGTGGGTCCCCACCGCATGCCGCTGGAGTTCAAAACGCTGAAGAGACTGCACAGCAAGGGGGCGCTCAAACTGACCACGTCGAAATGCGCACACCCTTGACGTGCAGAACTCAAGTGAAGACTAATGTGTTTCGAGCTTTGGAGAATGAGTGTGCCTTCAACTGCAAACTGGTCATCCTGTGACACTTCTGATTCGTTTACTATAGAGAAAGTGCAATGCTTTAGACACTGAACCAACTACTGTTGTTTCCAAATGACAAATGAAACAGTCCTGCTTAGTGCGTTGATATTACAATCTTGGTAAGTGATCTTGTCTGAAAATGTCTTACACAAAAGTTGCCAAAGATACAGTATTTTACATAATTATTTTTTGATTCACACAATTCAGAGACTCCCAACCTGGTCACACATGTCCAAACAGCTACTTGAGCAGGTTCTTTGCAGTTTCCTTTTAAAGGCAGAGTAAGTGATTTCTGGATGTTTATGGCGATTCACGCAGGTATGTGTTACTCCGCAGCGGTGACCAGGCTACAATAGTCCAAATATAAGCACTTATTATAAGTGTACTGGAGTGATTCGGAATAAGACAAAAACGCGGTTTGGAAGATTAATTCATGATGTACTCGCTCATTATATACATTTTGCAAATTTTGTTACATAGTGCTGCTTTAAGGGCAAAAAACCTCCAAAAGTAAAATCGTGTGTGTAAAAAAAAAGGTTTTATGAATTTGCGTTGAATTCCAGTCATAGCATATGGTAACTTGGTGAGTCTGATTTCACCCACAGTATCCACTTTTTAATTGACTGGAAATTTTAATAATAAGTGTAAATGATTTTCTATTAATGTGAAATAAAAGGAACACATGTCTGGTTGAACCTTATGGTTACACCTAAAAAAGGGAACCACTGGTATATATATCAGTCACAGATTACTGAATGTATTACATGCATGTTGTCAAAGTCATTTAGACCAATCAAATGTACTGCTGTATGTCAGATTGTATTGGCATGCCTGAAACAGATGACTTGAATGTAATAATGCCTCACATTATTTATGTGACATTACATTGTGTGTGTTACTGGTGGGTTATGTACAAACATTCTGAGCAGATCATTGATGCAGAATTATTTTTATCTTAAAACGAGCAAAAAATGTAAATGTATAACGTTAGGCCTCTCTGAATGAAGACATGCAATGCCTTAGACTATTCATTTACAGTTTTGTTTTTCTACTTCGGTGTATTCTTTTATTTATATTGTAACGTATTTTGTATTTTAAACAGATGTTAAATGCGTTTTTAAGCATTTTTGTGTTTTTACATTTTATAGTATTTGTCTTGCTGCATTAATTTGTTTTGACATATTTAAAGTGGATTTAAAGCAAAAATCAACTTCATCTCCGGAATCTGTGATTATGTTGACATTTCTGATTTCTTGACCACTGTGAAATGACATAGGCCTACATATTTTTGAATTGTTTTTGAATTTTGCAAAATAATCTAACTTATGGAGGCCTGTTTCCAAAACAGTAAAACAAAAATCTTATTGTAATTCAATTACTCTAAATTGTACTTGTATTTGTGTACTTGTATTTATAAAATAAACTAAAATATACTGTATGGTATATTTTAGTACAGTATAGTGTATTTTACCAGTCAGACTCTTTCAGAAAACTGTAATAATGAAACTTATAGTACAAGAACAGCTTCTGTGAGGTAGAACATAATGCAAGTCTGTATTTTGGCAAGCTTCATGGGCTCTTTACATGCAATACAAGCACTTCAATGAACAGACTACATCAAATTTTAGGGAAATCATTAGAGGATATTTACACTTGGTCACTACATGTGTTTTACTGATCAAATAGCTATCCAGTCATTAGGTGAATCCAATCTGAAATGCATTTCAGCCAAGTGTAATGAATCTGGTTGTTCGGGCCACATAAATGAATGATTAATGTAATGAATTAAAATGAATAAAGTGACCAAGTATAAATACTCCCTTAGGTTGTAAAAAATATCTTATCAAACTGTAAACTGGAAGACTTTACAGTCCAATACTAATAAAAATAGTAATACAAAAAACCATAAATGTAGCATTAGTTATACAAAGAATAGTAAAAGTCATAATAATGTATAAATGAGCTAAAACAAGAATTAAGATATTCCACTGCATCCTATCTAAAGAGGACTAAATGTGTCCTAAAGAACTAAAGAAAATGTGTGTTATATACAATAACAGTGGCAGTGTCTTTACATAATTAGCAAATGCTGAAAATGGAAAACATCGTAAGAATTCACAAACAGGTTTACAGAAATGCATTCCATCCTTCTTTCTTAACCTGTCCTCTGAATGCAAAGAAACATGCAACATCTGAACGGTTAAGTGGACCTTAAACAGTCATCATTTAAAACAAAAGACTGAGAGAATTAGAGAAAAGAGTTTGATGGTTTCTACTTCTATTTCTATGCTTCCAGCTGCCGTCACTGCACAGGTTGCCATAACAACTTCATGCACTTGCTTCTGCTGCATTGTCAAAAAAAAAAGCACTTGAATATTATTCGTGGAGATATTTTAGGTTCCATCGTGACTATTTACACTAGATGATTTGATCATTGTAGTTTCAATTTGTTCAATTGTTCTATTTTGTATTCATACCGCTCAATTATCAATTTGTCCTTTAGTTTTTGGTAAATGAGCAAATGCACTTCAAAGCCAATCTCAAGATCAGTTCAACATAGACGTTTATCAAAACAGTAAAGATCTGATTACAAGTTTTAGCACTGTACAGCTACACTTTCTGATATTGCACTCGATGCTAATTTGGCGTCATGCATCTGTAAGGCTATGCATTTGAGCCATTTAGGCATAAGAGCTTTCACCATCATCAACCTGGTCACTTTTGAGAACAAAGTGATGCCCACCAAGACCCAACCTACTAACCTGTCATGATTAAACTAGCCTTAAGTCTTCTAATAAACTTATTGTGCACAATGTCTGGATATTCACAGATCTAATTTTAAGAGACAATAAGGAGATCCTCATGCTATGGATTGAACACGGTTGTGCTTGTTGAGAAACGCCAGACTGTCCTGTAATCAGTCTTGTTCACATTCTTGTTTCCTCGGATGGGCGACTCATGTAGTCCTGAATTGCCTGATGCAATGGCAGCCATTTTGCTGTAGATGATTTTATTGCACTAATCCATCTGAAAACAGAAGAGAAAAGGATGATGGTAATTCCTGCCATTTCACCCATGTGCTGCCTAAAGCCTTCCTGTCAGAAATTAAGATTTGCATACAAAAATGCATACTTTTTTTCATATCATGGGCAACAGGATTTTCAAAAGAGGGCTTCTCGTAGATGATCCGTTTCAAGGAATGGTTCACCCAAAAATGAAAATTTTGTCATCATTTACTCACCCTCATGTCGTCCCAAACCTGTATAAATTATGTTGAACACAAAATGAGATATTCTGAAGAACCAAACAGTTGTTGGCCACCATTGACTTCCATAGTAGGGAAAGAAATACTGTAGAAGTCAATGAGGACCAACAACTGCTTGATTACCAGCATTCTTCAAAATATCTTCTTACTCATAAAGACATGAGGGTGAGTAAATGATGACAACATTTTCATTTTTGGGTGAACTATTCCTTTAATATATTTTTTTCATTGAGCCATTCTGTAGACTGAATTTTAAAAAGAAAAAAAAGTTTTCAGCCCTTTTGACAGTCCCACTTGTTCGAAAAGTTTAATTGTAAAATAATACTGTCAAAATCTTTACTGTTTTTTGTGCATGCAGTCTTGACTAGCATCATGAAGTGGATTTAATGCATTTACTGAATGCTTTTTAAATGCATGATTGAACATTATTCAATATCAAGTTAATTACCGCTTGTTCTCGTTTGCATTCTCTGCGCAGAGGTAGAACACTTTAAACTCTTCAGACGGAGGTCTGAGCTCAATAGCAGATCTTCTGGATCCCACTGGCTGATCCCTCACTGTGTAGCCATGCAGGTAGATTCCTCCTGCAACAAGACAAATGAGAGCTACTGTATTAGCTGTCATAGCTATACTAGAATGAAAAACTGAAAACATTTGCATGAAAGAACATAAACTGTAGGTCTTGATATATACACTATTTGGACAAGAGTATTGGGACACCTGACCATCAGGTACTTTAATGTCATTGCATTATACAGAGACATTCATATGGAGTTAGTCCCTCCTTTTGCAGCTATGACACTTCCACTTTTCTGGGAAGGCTTTCCATTTTTGCCTGTCGAGCATTTGTAAGGTCAGGCAGATACACTACTGTGCAAAAGTCTTAGGCCATTAGTATTCTCGCCACCAAAAAAATGGTTTTAAGTCAATTGTCAAACTTTTGCTGTAGTGTCTCAGTAGGAAATATCAAAGTTGGGTTGAAACAACCCAGCATTTTTTAGAGTGTACATTTCACAAACATTCTTCTTGCCATTAACTGTAATCATAATCATATCATAATTGTGAACCGTTCCAGCAGTTGCACTGTAACAGACGTACCTATAGCGCAGGTTGACCGAATGCTGGCGTAGAAATAGAGGCATCCGTCTTTCAGCACACAGTAGTGCTGCACCCGTGAGTCCTTGGTCCTGTCCAGCTGGTGCAGTAACCCAAGGCATTCTGGGTTCTTGACTGCCAGAGGGGGCAGGTTTGAGTTGTGTCGAGTCACATCCACCCACACGTGATTCTGCCTCAACAAGCACCATCATTAGCATTATGAGCATTGCCACAACAACATCAGTCGCTTTCAGCCAATGCGATTCAGTTTATTAATTGATCCTGTTCATTTGTATTATTAGAGTTGAAATTTGGAACAAAATACCCAATTTTAGATATGTGTAATGATGCCACAGCAAATAATGCATGCACAGATGATTAGGAAGTTACCTGTGTAATAGGATGAACTGCTCTACCCATAGCCTCCAGCCACCTGAGAAACAAACAATTACAAACTCATTTGTTATTTACCAGATGTTTTTTTTGTTTGTTTTTTTGTATGCAAGTTATTAATCACCTTACAGTATCGGCAGTCCCTCTGAAACAAGCTGGATGGCATGATGCAAACAGCAACATTAAGTCTTGTTGCATGGGAAAGGCTCTATGAGCCTAATTCCTTTCAGTGTTGGGGAAACTACTTTGAATCCTGATTCCACCTTCAAGTACCACCCCTACTTAATGTGATGCTGGAGGATGATTGTATCAGATTGTACCAGTTTTTTCAACTGCTTACACACAAAATCTTTACTTGTCGCACAATTTCTGAAACCTGACACTCAAAGGCCGGAAGCACACACCAAATCTGCAAAACCATACGCTAATTCTCAGCCTTTGACTCAATTTCATAAAACACTTTTTGCAAAACACAACACACAATTCTCTGTGTAACACACAAAATCTAACAGGAATTAATATTATGGAAAAGGTGTTTGCAAATGTTTGCTTTTGAGTGTTTGTGATATTTTGAAGGCAGTGCTTCATTTTGCAAGAGATGTGAGGCACTTTGCATTTTGTGTGCAGCATTTTTTAGAGTGTACATTTCACAAACATTCTTCTTGCCATTAACTGTAATCATAATCATATCATAATTGTGAACCGTTGCAGCAGTTGCACTGTAACAGACGTACCTATAGCGCAGGTTGACCGAATGCTGGCGTAGAAATAGAGGCATCCGTCTTTCAGCACACAGTAGTGCTGCACCCGTGAGTCCTTGGTCCTGTCCAGCTGGTGCAGTAACCCAAGGCATTCTGGGTTCTTGACTGCCAGAGGGGGCAGGTTTGAGTTGTGTCGAGTCACATCCACCCACACGTGATTCTGCCTCAACAAGCACCATCATTAGCATTATGAGCATTGCCACAACAACATCAGTCGCTTTCAGCCAATGCGATTCAGTTTATTAATTGATCCTGTTCATTTGTATTATTAGAGTTGAAATTTGGAACAAAATACCCAATTTTAGATATGTGTAATGATGCCACAGCAAATAATGCATGCACAGATGATTAGGAAGTTACCTGTGTAATAGGATGAACTGCTCTACCCATAGCCTCCAGCCACCTGAGAAACAAACAATTACAAACTCATTTGTTATTTACCAGATGTTTTTTTTGTTTGTTTTTTTGTATGCAAGTTATTAATCACCTTACAGTATCGGCAGTCCCTCTGAAACAAGCTGGATGGCATGATGCAAACAGCAACATTAAGTCTTGTTGCATGGGAAAGGCTCTATGAGCCTAATTCCTTTCAGTGTTGGGGAAACTACTTTGAATCCTGATTCCACCTTCAAGTACCACCCCTACTTAATGTGATGCTGGAGGATGATTGTATCAGATTGTACCAGTTTTTTCAACTGCTTACACACAAAATCTTTACTTGTCGCACAATTTCTGAAACCTGACACTCAAAGGCCGGAAGCACACACCAAATCTGCAAAACCATACGCTAATTCTCAGCCTTTGACTCAATTTCATAAAACACTTTTTGCAAAACACAACACACAATTCTCTGTGTAACACACAAAATCTAATAGGAATTAATATTATGGAAAAGGTGTTTGCAAATGTTTGCTTTTGAGTGTTTGTGATATTTTGAAGGCAGTGCTTCATTTTGCAAGAGATGTGAGGCACTTTGCATTTTGTGTGCGCAGTTCTTGGATTTGTGTGTAAAGTTTTGAAAAGACGAGGCAAGGTTCTGAAAATGTAAGCAGTTGAAAAAACTGTAATGAGCTCACACCTTTTAATTTCCGCCTTTGGGTCATTTCTTTAACCTTTGTTAGAGCAATTTTTATGATTATCTTATTAAATCTATCTTTGTTAATAACCGTTTATGAAATAGTTAATTGTTTTTATGCATTAGATTAACTTCTCAGCATGAAAACAAAAGTAACATAAGAATAAATTATATACAAAACATGAGCAAGGGACGTTGCCCTTCATTGAAGCGTCACCTTTTAATTTCCGCCTTTGGGTCATTTCTTTAACCTTTGTTAGAGCAATTTTTATGATTATCTTATTAAATCTATCTTTGTTAATAACCGTTTATGAAATAGTTAATTGTTTTTATGCATTAGATTAACTTCTCAGCATGAAAACAAAAGTAAAATAAGAATAAATTATATACAAAACATGAGCAAGGGACGTTGCCCTTCATTGAAGCGGTGCATGACTTCAGTCTAGCGTGAGGTCACTGAGTTCTGCACTCTCGCAAAAACTCCCATTATACCCTTGAATCTGTTTACACTATGAAATTCATCTCTTGTTTACATCGTACCTGCATCTTTTATACATGAGAGCAGAATTCAGGAAGTGAGCTGATCTGATTGGCCATTGCATCTTGAATTTGGGTGCATTTTTGGTCATTTTGGTGACCACACCACTATTAATTTCTGATCCTGGTAAGAATGCACTTTTTGTTTAGTTCATTTGATGAATGCAACTTATACAGTATTACACCATAAGGCTGATATAATAAGGCTGTTATCACATCCAAGACACTGAGTCATACATTTCTGTAAAGCTGCTTGGAAGCTATATAAAAAAACTGAACTGAGTTTAGACATACAGTAAATAAGAATATAAATAAATAGAAATGTACTGTGAGGCAAGATATTAAGACTTGTTTTCAGAGAATGTATCTTGAATAGGAGTCAATTTTGTCTTCCTGCACTGGCACATTTTTTTACTTGCTGTAATAAATAATAATAATAATAATATTTACAAGTTCAAAAACAATCTGCTTAAATATTTGCAAGTGTATTAATAAAATTCACTTACAGTATATTCAAGATACAATCTATGTGTTGCTTCTTAAGTTTTTTTTCTTCAAGAATTTTCGATATGTTTAAAAGTAAGTTGCAGTGTACTCATAATTTGAAGTGGTTAATAGTCTAGAAATGCTTTTGAAAATGTTAACTACACTACAAGCTAACCAAACGTAGCTAACTACACATAGGTCTATCATCTTGGCTATTTAAGGAGGCAATATCTTTTAAAATATAAACCATCAAAGTGTATAATCAGCAGTTTTAAGAACAGAATTTATCTGGCATAAAAACAAGCAAGGAGGGTCTATGAAAAAAAAACTTCTGAAGGCAAGGATGACAGCATTAAAGCAGCACTGAGTAACTTTTGGCGCTCTAGCGGTTAATAAACAGAACTGCACACATCCCGCGGAAGAACATTCCAACCGGAGCTACTTCTCTAAGTTTATGTCTCTGGCTATTCACGCAGGTATGTGTTACTCCGCAGCGGTGACCAGGCTACAATAGTCCAAATATAAGTACTTATTATAAGTGTACCGTAGTGATTCGGAATAAGACAAAAACGCGGTTTGGAAGATGAATTCATGATGTACTCGCTCATTATATACATTTAGCAAATTTTGAACACAGAAAAAGTTACATAGTGCTGCTTTAAACCTTTAAAATAACTTTACACTAAATATAGCCATTAAAACACACACAAAACAGCATTTAACTATATATTTCAATATCAAAACAGTAAGCTGTGAAGGAACCATAAATCAGTGATTTTTTTTCTTTTATCAGTGTTTACCCTTACCAAAAAGTAGTATACTTCATGTTTATTTAAGTATACTTAAATGTCATTTTAAGTATATTTCTGAGAAGTACATAAAAGTAGACTAAAAGTATACTTTCCTATTTTTAGTTTAAAAGAAGTATACTAATAGCACACTTGAATAAACTTATTTTTCGTAAGGGTATTTAGCAGACTAACCAATTGACCAAAATGACTTTACATTGCTGCTGCATAGTGCAGTGTTTTGTTATGCTCCACCATCACTGCAGCTTGTTACTGGAAGAGCCAAACTGTTTTGAAATCAGCTGCAGTGTCACACAGTCTGATTACATTTAATAAATCTCTCCGTTTATAAAAGTACTGTATGTTCTCACCTCTTCATCTCTTGGTTTGATGTGGCACACAGGTAGTAAACTCGGTTCCCAGACACAGGGCAGCATCTGAACACAAACGGCTTTCCTAAACTGCTGTCGGCCTCCACCAGCGCCCCTTCCAGACTCACCACAGACAGAGCTCGGCTCTTCCCTTCATCCTGCCAACGAGAAACCAAGTTTATATGGCACTGCACATTCAGATTTTGCAGGTTCATCTGTCCGGTTGAAACAGAAAGCTGCACTCACGCGCTTGTTTCTGTAGTAACAGAGGCAGCAGTCGTGTCTGAGCACGAACCACCTCTTTCTCCAGCCCTTCAGCAAACTGGACTGAGTTCTCTTATGCAAGTAACCCCTGCACGCCGGTCGAGGAGTGTTCGGCATTCGACCGATGTCCGAGCCAATGGTCAGAGTCAAAATGTCTGGGCCTTTATAATTCGAACCAGAAATCACACAAAACAATTAGACACAAACTGATGTCATTAAGTTATACAACAGCACACTTTATTTTGATAGTCCACTATAAAAACCATTGCAACTATACAGTGTTGGGAAGGTTACTTTGGAAATGTAATAGGTTACAGATTACAAGTAACCCGCTTTAAAATGTAGTAAGTAGTGTAACTATTTCAATTGCTTTATTCAAGTAATGTAACTGATTACTTTTTATTACTTTTTATTAAATTTCTCATATTTTCAACTGTTAATCATTTGCAAACATGTAAAGCAGGCAGGGTTAACCTTACACCTTACTGTCAGACTTTCAAAATCCTTCATCACTTGAATTAAGATTATAATAATTTAATTTTAAAGCACAGCCACCACAAAATCAGACTTACTTCAAAATCATTCTGAGGTTAAATACAGCTATTAATATAGCTATGATACAGTTTTTGCAAATCAAATCTTGCATAGCTATGACAGGAAACACTGGCACTGGAAAAAACAGGTCATCTTAAAAAAAATTAAGCATAGACATAAACCCAAATAAGAAATAAAACAGTTATCGAAGAAGCATGTGTCCTATTCTGTGTCCTAAACTCCTGAAACATTGGTGTCTCATATTTTAGAGCAGTCAGTGCAAGTTATGAAAAAAAAATTAAGTCTGTATGTGGATGTGTGAAAATATTCAGATGTAACCCTCTTTCTAATTGTTAACATTTTCATAAGTAACTGTAATTTAATACAATTACATTCTCAGTAACTGTAACTGATTAAAATTACATTTATTTTGGGTAACACTTTATTTTAAGGCGTCCTTGTTACACGTTACATGTACTTACTATTATAATAACAATAAATTATGCATTATAAAGCAATAAGCCCTAAGAAGCCGTGGTTTACAGTGAATTTATAACAGCTAAGGGGCGTTGTTGTTGACTAAAACCCCCTTAGCTGTTATAAATTCACTGTAAACCACGGCTTCGCGGGGCTTATAGCTTTTGTAAAACGGTTATTCCATATACGTAGTACGGTGTCACAGAATAAAACAGAGCAAATAAAGTGTAATGATATTAATAAAAACAGTATTCTTGCACCAAACAATGTAGTTCCTCAGAAACAGTTGTGGTTCCAACAAAGTGGTTGCCGAGCAACACACAAACATAAACAAAGGTGTATGTTTGTAGAGCATTTTACAACAGCTTCGAATGTGGCTCAACCAATCAGAATCAAGCACCGGAACTCTCCGTTTTATAATTACATGCAAATAACCCTAATCCTAACCCTAACCACATAGTAAGTACATGTTGTTTATTAATATTACTCAGTACCTAAATGTATAATTACACTGTAACAAGGACACCTTAAAATAAAGTATAACCTTATTATTTTGTAATAAAATTACGTAATTTAGTTACATGTAACTAGTTACTTCCCAACACTGCAACTATATGTCAAGCTACCAGTCAATGTACAGTAAATGGTTACAGAGAAAACTGAGCATGAAACCAACAAACCTTAATCTAAATCTAAAATCACCTCAAAATATCAAAACCTTGTTTATGAGAAATGCAGTAATAATGTTGTCTGAGTGTGCACCCTACCTTGCTGTACGAGGTCAGCCGCTTCTGAGTGTGGCACCATCGTGACATCGGTGCCGTTGACCGCCAGCACATAGTCTCCAACCTGCAGGCCTGCCTCCTCCGCTGCTCCATCTGAAACACAGCCATCTGAGCTCTCAACATCTGAGGAACATGGCCCATGAACGGCGCACTTTTTGCTACTAGAACTTACAATAAGTTAGCATTTAAAGAACTGAAAAGAAAATTCGGTGTCTATTCTTGCATTGTCCATCTGCTCATGATAGATTTTAAAAACTAATCCATGTGATTAAAGGATAGAAGTAGAGCTGTTCCAACCCGATCTCGAGAGAAAATGTCACTATTTTACAAATCGGTGATTTGGTGTGAATTTGCGTGATTTTTTGAAACATGCAATTTGTATAAAAACGTAAGAATGAAGCTCTACTCCTAAACCTATCACGAAATACACAAATGAGACTGTACATATTCATATGAATTTACCGACCGTTTGTTTTTAAGTGTTACTAAATGTACTGTAAGTGTTTTGACTGTTTAGTCATGAATTTGTGGCTATAGTTTTTGCACTTCAACCACAACAGCTCTTTTAGCAAAGTAATCTCATTAAAATCTAGCACATTTTCTTTTATGCATTTGGCTGACACTGTAATCTACGGTGATTTAAGGGTCACCAAGATTATTAACAATAAAGATAATGATAATTTAACTACAATGCATATTCAGTATTAGTACCGTGCTTTGGAGTTGCCAGTAGGGAGAAAAACCTATGGCTACTCGTGAATTTACAGACATAGACATCAAGTTAAACTGCTAACTGTTACTTAACCAGTAACAGACCCTGTCAAAGTTGCAAAAAATGTCATGCAGATTCATCAAACAATTTAATTTTTAAATCAATATTGAGTTATAATGTGTAGCTCATTGCACAAAGGCATGTTTAGACTTTAATGACGTATTTAAAATGTAGTGGATCTTCTCGAGTATGTCATCGCGCTGCAGCGAGAACAGTCTCCTGTGTACTGTAGTTTTGTCGTCTGTCTCTTTAAAAGCTTGAGCGCTTCAAAGCAGGATTGATTCTGATTGGCTCCGAATGTTGTTATCGTTCATCAGCTGGAGAACACAATCTTTGTGTGTTATCGTTATAGTTGTGGTGTGGGCTTCTCCTATTCCCTCTCTCTATTTGGTGTGAACAGGCCTTATTCAATGCCTTCAAGCTATTATTTTTACAAAATCTAATTTAGAAAATAACTAGTGAGTTTCTCATTCTTTTACTTTGACATGCACCAGATATGTATCCTTGATAATAACTTACTTGTGTCCACCTCAGTAACCACGATGGGTTTGGAGAACTGAATCCTGAAGCCCCAGGGATACTCGCCCATGCCTTTGCTGATTTTCACTGTCCGCTCACGAACTGAAACATATAATGCATCTTTAAACACTGCAAATCATAAATAGCCAGTCCTAGCCTATATTCATCCGAGAATGCCATGAACCCACTTGCTGCTGGTCGAGTACAGCTGCTGAGACAGTGTGCACTTTCATTCTGGTTAACTTCATCTCCATGGTACATCCATGATACTGAGTGAAAGGTTTCTGTGTAAAATCCTCTGTCCTCAATATCCCGCATTGACATGTCCACCGAACGAGTGTCCTCAGAGTTCATTGTGTCTTAATGACGAAAAAAGAAGACAATGTTTTAAATAAAAATGCATTCTACCTACTGTAGCCTACATTTTGATAGTCAATAGTAATTCTCACAATAACTTTCTTAATACAAGTACCAAACTACCAAAAATATGC
This sequence comes from Sinocyclocheilus rhinocerous, assembly GCF_001515625.1. NCBI lineage: Eukaryota > Metazoa > Chordata > Actinopteri > Cypriniformes > Cyprinidae > Sinocyclocheilus > Sinocyclocheilus rhinocerous. The sequence goes on along the minus strand of NW_015653463.1, from coordinate 971,210 downwards.
CAGAAATCTGGGGTATCCCTGTTGAAAAAACCAGCATACGCTGGTTAGGTATGTTTTGAAGCTGGGATGCTGATTTGAGCTGGTCCTTTGCTGGTTTAAGCTGGTCCTTTGCTGGTTTATGCTGGTCCTTTGCTGGTTTAAGCTGGTCCTTTGCTGGTTTATGCTGGTCCTTTGCTGGTTTAAGCTGGTCCTTTGCTGGTTTATGCTGGTCCTTTGCTGGTTTAAGCTGGTCCTTTGCTGGTTTATGCTGGTCCTTTGCTGGTTTAAGATGGTCCTTTGCTGGTTTAAAGTGGTCCTTTGCTGGTTTAAGCTGGTCATTTGCCACACTAGTTGGGAGCTGAATGCAGGTGAGTCCGACTTGCAGGATGGTTTAAAGTGAATGAAATTAGTAAATTCTCTGTCCTCCTTTAATGAATAAGGCTACATTAATATATTATTGTAATATTTAATATATTCAAATAGCATTAAGTAGAATTATTAGCTTCAGAAGAGCATGAGTAAACTGTGAATTTAGACTCCATGGTCACACTTGTTTAAATGAACTTTTTGTGACCTAAAATGAGTTGCCATAAATAGGAAGAAATGCATTGATTGCACAAAAACTTCCTTCGAAACCGATCGGCACATAAATTGAGCGTATATGTAAGTGAATACCTGATTCCTCTGTGATATTGCTAGTAATAGAGCTTCCTCCTGCAGAACTGCGCTGTTTGCTCTCCTTGAAGAGCTTGCGTCTCCTTGCCCAGTGGTCTGAATGCTCCTCTGAATCTTTATGAATGGAGTCTGTTGGAGGCCTGAGGTGCTCTTTGACCTCTAATGAATCTATGAATGATAAAATACACAAAAATCAGTAGGACTGATTACGGCAACATTGTAAAGCCAAAGCCAACAAAACACTGTTTTAGTCGTTTTCTGCTTCAGGGCACAGATTGGTGACCCAACAACACAGATGCAAATTTGATGATCCTACAAAATAACTGTAAACAAAAATGTCCAGAAATCTGGACATTGGTAAAACAATCTGTAAAATTATTCAAATGACAGGCTGAATGGGAGAAATGACGATTTTGGTTGCTAAATGACTCTAAACTTTGTCGTTATTACGAGTGGGAAACTCAAAATTTTCTTTAAGCCCCGAGATTCCGAGTTGGGGGCGTCAATGAGAAACAAGGCGGAATCGATGGATGCAACGTAGAAATCTCTGCTCACAGTCCCCAGTGATTATTGTCATTACCGAACCTCTCCGTTTCTTTGGAGCATCGGTTTCGTCTCTGTCACACGTGTTATGCTTGACACCGTTGGATAATCCTTCGTCGATTTGTTCCTCAGAGTTGCACAGCGACGGTGGGATGACATGAATAAGAAGCTCCCTGTGATGTCTCTCCATGGTGTCACCTGGAGAAATGGACTCATCCAGCTCCAGCATCTCCTCGTCAAAGCCACTTTCATTGACTTCATTCAGCTCAGGCACACCATCTTGATCCGCACCATCAACGATCATCAAACCAGAACTCGGTTGCTCCATCTCGTCCAGCTCTGCTGGCCCATGATATTGTTCGCCTCTAAAGAAGACTTCTTCTGGGCTCTCATCAGACCTGGATGGATAGAAGGGGTTCTTCGTTGAGCGGTAATCTTTAAACTTGGGAATACAAGAGTCGGGACCTGTTGTGGAGCTTGAGCTTGGTCTATAGCTGCTGCTACTGGAAGATTTGCGGCTCCCAAGCGGACGAAGTCTTTCGTCTTCTACATAAAATCTGCCCATCCTCTCTGCCTGAGAGGGAAGCGACTGCATAAAAAACGACGACAGTGTGCCAGAGGAAAACGACTCTCTGTATGAGGGAATGCTCTCTCTGGCTTGACTCATTTGATATGTCAATCCCGGGTACGTCTTTCGTCTTTTGGGAGGAATGTCCATGTAGCCTGCAGGATGAGTTTTGCTTTCTAGGATGGCGATGCTGTTGTTGCGCAAGCGCGTCTTCCTTTCGTGATTGTCGATGAAGTTTTTAGTGAAAGAAGATCTGTTTATTGAAGCTCTGGGATTCATGAATAAATGTTCCTGAGGACCCGAGGACTCGCACCTGGACACATTTGCCCTGTTGTCCAGTGTATTCTGGAATGTAAACTCTTTGCACAAGGTAACCTCAGATGCTGTCTGCGTGCATTTAGTGTTGTGGTTGTCAGCGAATCTTTCTCTGGGACTGATCTGACAAGATGCAACATTTTCTGCAAGGAAATCCAGTGCACTAGCCTTCTTATCAGCAAATTCATCAGGGGGAGGGATATCCCATAATGCCTCATTACTGAGACTGCTGGGCAGTGAGTGCTGTTTCTGATGTTGCCAGAAATCAGAGGGTGATGAGCAACATGAGGATCCATCAACCAGTGTGAATTCTGTGTCCGTCTGGCCACCTGTGTTTCCCCAACGGGAGTTGTTTTTACAGCAGCTTTTATGGCAAGCCATTTCTTCGGGATCGTCCCATGAGCTCTGACTCTTGGAAGCATGTGATGACTCTGAATTCAGCTCTGCAATGCTAATCTTGTAGCTGATATTCTCACTGATGTTTTGTTTGTAATCTGCTCCTTGTTGGTTCCATGAATAGACGTAGGTGTTTTTTCGAGTTTGATGTTTTTCAGTTCTAAAATGAGCCTCTTCTCTTTTGTCTCTGTGGTTTTGAGTGATAAAGGTTGTCTTGATATTTGAATCATCTGATGTCACGACTTCATTGATCTCAAGCTTCATATTTGGGCTCATGCACTTGATCTCAGTGGTTGTGACTGCTATCACACTACTAACCGTTGCTTCATGGCACCGTTCGAACACAACTCTGGGAGAAGACAGTCCAAAGTTATCGATGGTCACAAAATGTGTGATTCTTAACCCTGGACCTGGTTCTGAGTTTGGCTTTTGTCTGTCTTTATTCTTTTTGTCCTGGAAGAAATCTTCGCAACTCCCAGGTCTGTTTTCTTTCTCCGTGGTTGGAGTCTCAGTCTCCTTCTCGTCTTCAGACACTGACAGTTCATGCTCTTTACAGAAGGAGTCAGTTTCTCCCTTCTCTGCAGCTTCCACAGTGTCCACCATAGTGTGTCTTTGAAAATTATATGGGGAGATGCATTCTGTACAAAAAGATAAGAGGTTTAGATGCATTGCATTGCACATATCTTTCCTCAGTCTTATTTGTAACAGAATACTTGTTTATGTTTGAAGGAAAAACCCAAAAAAGCTTCATTTTAGCCATCATAAAGTTACGTAACCTATCAAGGAAATACATTTTCATTGTCATTTTTGAGATCTCAAAGCAGATTTCAGTGTGATGGCGAGTGCTGTGAGAATAGGCGTCCCCTAATCGGGCACCTGTGTCTGGGCTGTGCTGTAGGCGTGGGCTAAGCGTGACTCAGACAGTGTTTAGAGGATTACGGTCCACACATGGCCCCGGAGCCACATATATATAGACCAGCACTCACGTTTACTGCTGCTGGAGCTCCGCCTCCTGCGACTGTTCCTCCTCTTCCTCCGACTCATTCTGCTGGATGACCTGGCATCTACAGTCCTGTACTCTAAAACATAGAAACATGGGCCAATTTCATCTTCTGTGTTGTTGTTTGTTTGTTTACAAGGAACTCTTGTTCACTGTGAATTCTTGTTCATTCATAAACTAATGAATTAATGAATCAATCCAAAGTAATGGTCATTTAATACAAGCTGAAATGCTGAAAATGAAAATGTTTTATTATTGTAGAAATGAACATTAATCTAGATGAATAAATGCTGTGAAGTATTGTTCCTCATACATGAACTAATATAACGCTAACTAACTAATAACACTTACACTATTTCATTTCAAATGTTCCTTTAACAAATCAATATTTAAAAGCCCAAATATTTCATAGGGTCTCTCAATATAATCATAAAAGCTGTGTGCATAAATGCTGTACATAAGTGAGTCAACAAACAAACAAAAATCACTCCATAAATTAAACATTAGTTCGTAATTCAGGAACTTTCTCATTTAATTGTATTGGTCTGATATTCTAAAAAAATATATTATTATTTTAATGGAAGACAAGACATACTATGACAAATGTGTGTGTCTGCCTTGCAAAATTTTGCAAGAGTCAGCAAAGTCCTAACCTTGCCATGACAATCACTTAACTATAAGAGACACATTCAAACCATATGGAACTATACGGATCCAGACGAATTCTTACCTTAAGGCAGTCAGTGCACGTTTCCGCAGAGGTTCCTTTAGAGAAGTAATGATGTAAAGGCGGTATTTGCATCAACAGCAGCTGATATCAGGGCACTGCTCCACTTCTTATTTTTCTATTCTTGACATAAAGCCCAGAAGGAGCTTAAATGATCTAATCCTCCTCAGACCCAGCCCTGTGTCAGTGTATGAAACACCCTTTTGAAAGGTAGCCATTAGCATTTCGTCTTTAGTTTTGGAAAGGAAATTTAGTTAGTTAGTTAGTTAGTTAAATAGTTTATAATAGTTAGTTAAATAGTTTAAATAGTCAATTAATAAATAAAATATATATATATATATTTGGTTATTGGACTGGCTTAAAGAAATAGCAGCCAAAAAACCTAATATCCCAGCTGCTGTGATGTCTGATGTGAAATCAATAACTTTTGTAGCTATAAGGATTCATCTATATTTAATTTAGAATTTAGTGTTTGATAACTTTATTCAATTTCTGTAGGTCTATATTTCCTACTTGCTGAAGGGCACAGTTAACTAAATATAACACTTACAGTATTATAATGGGTTTATGTGAAGATTGTTTTAAGTTCAATTAGAAGTAGTAATTTTTTAGTCTTATAAAGGTTCAAATTGATAGCTCTCGGTTATACTGTAATGTTGAATGGCTATAATCAATGGTTAAATATTAGGGGGGGAAATCTATTTCATAGAGGCATCAGTATTGGTATCAGTGATACTCGCCTTCAGTCATAAAAAGAAGATGCCACTAAACAAATATTAAAAAAATATACTGTTTTATGTTGTTTGTACATTAACTTGAAGATTGCATGTAAAGCTATAATCAATGGTTAAATATTAGGGGGGGAAATCTATTTCATAGAGGCATCAGTATTGGTATCAGTGATACTCGCCTTCAGTCATAAAAAAAAGATGCCACTAAACAAATATTTAAAAAATATACTGTTTTATGTTGTTTGTACATTAATTTGAAGATTGCATGTAAAATTATTGCAATATAAAAGTATATTTAAAAACTTTAATGTTAGGTGGGATTAATCGCGATTAATCACGATTATTCAAAAACCAGTGTGCGATTAATTAGTTAAAATCTTTTAACCAATTGACAGCACTAATATATATATATAAATAAATAATTCACATTTCAAATGGACAAATAAATAGGCATATCTAAAATGTTTTTTGTTGTTTTTTTTTCATTTAAAAAAGCATTTGACATTTATTTTTGCAAAATCATTCAACTTTATAAATGCATTGTGACTATATAATATGTGGTATGCAAGGTTCTCTCTGAACCACAACATTTTTGTAATAATATAATCATTGTTGTGAGAAGCGTATGTGTTATTATGGCCCTTGGCCTGGCAGCCAAGCCTCGTTTTATTATTATTATATTTATTTAAATTATATTCGTTATATTTAACAACATTTTAAACATGGAATAAATAAACAGTTTTGAATTACATTTTTTGAGTGGCACCAATAGTCCTCCATGACACAATGGGTTCTCAAGGTCTAAGTCCATAAATGAAAATGCTTTAATTTTTCTTTCTTTTTTCAGTTTCTTTAACAAAATAAAACTTAATTTTGCTTAAACTAAAAACTCCCTCCCACATTCACACGACCCTCATATTCCCCAAAACACCTACAGTATGCATACATGGAATAAGATAATAAATAATAAATAAAATAAAATGCAAATAATTCTATAGTCACAGTACTGAACATCATTAAACTATACATTCAGTCTGCATTGACTTCAGAATATCAGAGCTATTCATTGTTGTTGTTGTTACTCATTATTAACAAGGTGAGTAAATAGTGACTGAATTTAGATTTTTGGGGTGAACTGTCCCTTTAAGGATCAGAGTCTGAGTTGACTGAGATAGGTGATGAGCTGCATCATGATACCAGCGAACGCTGATTGGATTGGTTTTGTCAGCACAAGACCATAAGAGAAATAGATATGAACAGAAGCAGTGCTGTAAACTAACTACTATCTGCTGCTATTTTTTTTTTTATTTGAACCATTTTTAACTCTAAATATAGCTCACTCCAGACTAACTATTTCATGGCAAACACGTTGGAGATTAAGGGACAGGCTGTCAGTTCATTAAGTGTTAAGCTGTTTACAAGCTGTTAACTGAAGCCGCTCTTCCATTGGCATCCATTCAAAAACGCAATTCAGCATCTGCACACCATTCCATTGAAAACACCCGAACCCTTAACTGAATTGCAATGTAATTTTATAACTCTTTTTACATTTAAGGGTTATCAGAATTGATTCTGGTCCTGAAACACACTTTAATGGTCATGTAGGTCATGGATGTCTGTATAGACTTCATTGGGTTCAATGACATTTTCATTGTCCAAGACAACTGCATTCATCAGGCGTGGTTGAAAGAGCAAAGCAAACTGGAAAAACACAGAACGACAGGGCTAACATTAGTAACAGTTTATCAGCTAATAAAAACTGGACTGATGTCAGTGTCATTAACAGAGATCTTAAGCAGATGTGCATTTAACGACAGATGTTCTTCTAATGCGTTTCATGGCTCAAAACCAAAGCATCGTAGAAATGGTTTGTTATGAAACTACAGTAGTCAGGCTTAGGATATAACCTGCGCTGTGTTGTCTTCACAAGTGGGTTAGAGATAAGGGAGTGTCTCCATCTCAAGGGTTTTAACGTCCTTTGGGAGGGAACGTCTCCAGTTCTAATGGCTTCCCTGCACGTGTCTTGTTCACACTTAAGTCTCACACACACTTCTTGGCTCAGTTTGTCTGTGAGAGGCTGTTAATGGACTTTGACTGACAGGTTGGGAGCCACGGGAGTGAGACTGGCTGTTGTGATAGGGCCTGCACTTGCTGTCAGGGAGCTTTCAGTTTCAGAGTCAAATTAACAACAGTTTAGAGAGAATATTTAAAGCTGCCTGCCAAAGTGTACAGTAAAATCATATGCTTTAGCACTTTATATACTGTTAAAATAAAAATAAAATAAAACTAAGATAAAATAAAACAAGTTATAAAACAGTTAAACCACTAAAAAAAACTAGATGGGAAGCTAGATGTCCAAAATTATCAAGTAGACAAAAAATAAATAAGTAAATATATGTATATAAAATATGTGCATAAATTGATTAATATAGACTTTTTTCACACTGTTCCTTGTATAATACTATGCTATGTCCTCAAAATGCTTTTATCATAATGCATGATTTGTAAATTAATGCATTTGATGTTTTCATCACATATATGTATGGCTTTTTTCAGATGTGGTAAACTTGCTCAGTAGCACACCCGGTACAGCATTGCAGTTGTGATGAGGAGTGCTCGGGTATGAGAAACACTACGATTAAAGACCACAAAGACTTTTAGAAGCAAGCTAAAATGACATGTTTGTTTGTGCAAATGCATTTTAATCGAATGTTTGCTTTAGTTAACACTTTCAGTTAGGCTTAGGGTGGGGTTGAGTGTGAGTGGAACGTTCTTTTTAAAAACAATGGGACATTAACATTTTAGCGCAGATTCACGTTCATCTGTTTGGAATAAAACTAAATGCACTTTTAGTTCCACTCACTGTATATTTCACTTTGAAAGTGTCGTAAAATGTACAAGAAGCAACATAATACAATTTTGCGGTGATGTTGCATTTACAATGAGCTCGGATTACACTGCTAGAGTACGCTAGGGTAGAGGATTGGTCCTGGTGACTCATTTGTGCTGTTTTGCACTGGTGCGTGTGGTCACACATGAAGGCAGAAGGTTCATTGGTGATCAGATGTAATGGAGGATTTATGGCGCCGATGATGAGGTGCAGTTAAACACCAGTTGTGCGTCATCACATTTTCAGTAGTGTTGTTTACACAGTGAACCTACTGGCGCAGCGTCTCCCACAGCCAAAGCCCTCATCTCATGGGTCCATTACTATCAGGATAATATCAGGATGCATTTGCGGCTTTGACAGGAGCAACAGCTGCAGTTTAATGGGCATGAAGTCAGTGGAGAGCCGTGACTTGTTCAACTCCCCAACCTCCCTCCCCACTTTTCCATGACATGACAGCTGAAATGGCTTAGGAAAACCCCAAAGACATGCAGAGATCAAACAAAGGAAACACAATGGCATTATTTCTATTTTCTTACCTTATTTGTAGGTTATTAATTCGAGTAACCATTACATAGCTTGCAATTAAGTTAACTGCATTAAGTGAATCCATGTTGCCAGATAATGTTTCCTTTGTCTATGTCAAAAATGTGGAGGAATATGTTTTCAGTGGATTGTCACATTGTTTTGAGATAAACATAAAAATATACATTTATGGTTTACTCCTTTTAGTAATTTGATTCAGCTGAGTCGGTTTGGCATAAACTGCATTTAGGTGATTTTATGTAAGCAATATCTGGCAATAGTATGTTGTTTTTCTGCTTGGGTGATCATATTACTCACACTGACGATTGCCTACACAACACTGAAATAAATGCTAAACCCTAACTTTAACCTTAGTATAGCATTGTTAGCACATTCTGACTGATTGCATTAGCCTACTGATTATCAAAATTGTGTCCATCCATCATTTTTCTTCTGGGAGATTTCTCAGTTGGGTGGGCCATAAACTTTAAACATGGCAGAGGGGAGACAGACAGTAACTGGTATTTTTTTAAATAGTTTTTTCACAACAGTTACATTGTTTGTCTTGTCATTAAAGTATTTCATATTAATGTAGACTATATAAATAACAATGATGCATAATGTATGTCTTATACACAAAAAGTATTTGACTGAAATTCCAGAATATACAACATGCTGCACATCCAGATAGTTGAAAGTATGTATACAGTAGAGCAGGTGATGTATGACTGACAACATGATTCACTAGCTGCGTCCCAATTTAGAGGCTGCATCCTTTGAAGGCTGCATTCGAAGACCAACTGTGTCACCATCCCATTTCACAACGCTCCGTCCAAACTTCACGGCCTTCAAAGGATCCAAGCTGGGTCCCAATTCGAACCCAATTCGAACCTTTGCAATTGGTATTCAAATGCAACCTTCGAAAGATGCCGCCTCTGAATTGGAACGCAGCGCCAGTCCTCAAATTCACCCTTC
>NW_015653463.1:959011-960780 GCF_001515625.1 Sinocyclocheilus rhinocerous | reverse complement strand
TCCAACTTTTTTCTTCTGTGAGATTTCTCAGTTGGGTGGGCCATAAACTTTAAACATGGCAGAGGGGAGACCGACCGTGACTGGTATTTTTTTAAATAGTTTTTTCACAACAGTTACATTGCTTTGTCTTGTCATTAAAGTCTTTCATATTAATGTAGACTATATAAATAACAATAATGCATACTGTATGTCTTATACACAAAAAGTATTTGACTGAAATTCCAGAATATACAACATGCTGCACATCCAGATAGCGCTTTGAAAGTATACAGTAGAGCAGGTGATGTATGACTGACAACATGATTCACTAGCTGCGTCCCAATTTAGAGGCTGCATCCTTTGAAGGCTGCATTCGAAGACCAACTGTGTCACCATCCCATTTCACAACGCTCCGTCCAAACTTCACGGCCTTCAAAGGATCCAAGCTGGGTCCCAATTCGAACCCAATTCGAACCTTTGCAATTGGTATTCAAATGCAACCTTCGAAAGATGCCGCCTCTGAATTGGAACGCAGCGCCAGTCCTCAAATTCACCCTTCACCAGGAGTTTGACTGACAGGTGATCTGACCAATCATAACGCAGAATTTGCCATTTTGTCCAACAAACAAACCAGACAGGAGAGTAGATTAACGTTGGTGGACTTGAACTTGAAAATGGTGTGTATTGACATCTTTCCGCGGTTGAAATAAAATACCTTCTGATGTTCATTCATGTTTATTTGCTATAACTAATACATTTAAGAGGAAGAGATGATCGGTTGAACTGAGGCGCAACAGCGATCTGTCACGACACATTAAGAGCCACAAAACTGTATTTATTGTTTGAATTTCTTAAAAAATGACAAAAATCGAAAGCTGAGACTTTGTTTCTTGCCAAAAGTAACCTGCTCTGTCATGTCTGTCGGCATGTTGTCAGTTTCCTCTTTGCTCTGCTATGTATTTTCACAGCGTGAGAACATGATGTGTGGTGTGAGAGAGCCATGACTTGTTGGACATAGAAACAGTAACTAAGGGGGGACAGTGCGTTCACGCCATATCGTAATTACCGTGATTACGAGATACCAACTCATAAAAAGCGTTCACGTCCTCATAGAACTCGTAATTACAACTTGTGAACTGGGAATTTTCTGAGAGCTACCACCTGACCAGCTCAGATTCATTAGGCGCTATGTTTAGGCATTGATTGTGTGATAGTTCCGAGTCCAAGGGTGTGAACAGCTCCAAGTAGAACGTCAGGTGTTGTCATCTCAAAATTACAGTAATTACGACATGGCGTGAATGCAGCAACAGCTACTACCTCTGACAAACGATAGACCGGAAGACATTCGTTTCCAATGTGAGCACCCATATGCGTATGCAGAATTTACAGGTCTGATTTGTGCTTCAGTTACATTGAAATATTTGGGTTTATGCAGCTAGACCACCTGACAGTATGTTCTATAAACTTGAGGTCACAATACCAATACATTTCCATCAAACATTCAAACACTATTTCTGTAAAATGGGTGGTTATGAATAATTTTATCCAAAATAATTGTTTCTAATTATTAAATGGGCTGATTACACCTGTTTTTTTTCCTCACATCTTTTGATTTGTGTGTATATTTTATTAAAGCAATAAGCCCTAAGAAGCCGTGGTTTACAGTGAATTTATAACAGCTAAGGGGCGTTGTTGTTGCCTAAAACCCCCTTAGCTGTTATAAATTCACTGTAAACCACGGCTTCACGGGGCTTATTGCTTTTATAAAACGGCTATTCCATATACGTAGT
>NW_015653463.1:949115-958854 GCF_001515625.1 Sinocyclocheilus rhinocerous | reverse complement strand
CCCCTTAGCCGTTATAAATTCACTGTAAACCACGGCTTCACGGGGCTTATTGCTTTTATAAAACGGTTATTCCATATACGTTGTAAGGTTTCACAAAATAAAACGGAGCAAATAAAGTGTAATGATATTAATAAAAACAGTATTCTTCCACCAAACAATGTAGTTCCTCAGAATCAGTTGTGGTTCCAACAAAGTGGTTGCCGAGCAACAGACAAACGTAAACAAAGGTGTATGTTTGTAGAGTAATTTACAACAGCTTCGAACGTGGCTCAACCAATCAGAATCAAGCACCGGAACTCTCCGTTTTATAAACATTCATTATTGTATTATTTCATCATGATGAATAAGAGGAGGGTTGCAGCTTCTTTATGACCAGTTTGAAAGTTCTGTGTGACTTCCACTAGGAGGCAAAATACGACAATCCCCATCCCCCACTTTCTCCCATTCATGAGTGCACCATCTTTGTGCTGGCAGCCGTTCGCATCGAGGTGACTAACAATGAACAATACTCTCACAACATTTAGAAATTTAGTTTACTCTTAATTTACATATACACTAATATGTATTACTAACGTATTATCAACAAAGATTAATTAAATAAACGAACAATAGTATAAACCTTGATTAAAATGCTTTAAAAGTGTTGTTCACAGTTTATGTCATGAACCTGTAATAGTGCATGCATGTTAGAATTAAGTGCTTTTTCCCCTAAAAACAATAGTAGTATGGAGCGCTCTAATTAAATATGGAGCCATTCGGTATTTGGTCTCATGTCCGGTTTGACTACAAAGATGACATTTATTTTGACAATATTGGTGAATAGCAATTACATTTCTGTCTGTTCTGAGTCTGGCAGAGCTCATCGTGCGTTATGCTTGTCAAGTGCCGGCAGGTGCTCTATTATACTGCAGGCCACTTGACTTGCCGGTAATGAGGCAGGCGGGCTTATTACTCTGACATGGCTAAGTACCACACACATTCTTCCCCACACACCAGCATCATTTCTGCTCAGAGTCAAACCATTCATCTGTTTGATTAAGTACACACATAAACGTAGCAGCTGGTAGATTGACCTTAACACAATTGTTTGAATTCAAAGGCAGCAGGTTTCTATTGCAACTCTTAAAATGTTGTCATGTTGTCATCTAGTTAATGGATGATTCAGGAAAAACTGACAGCTGTCATTAGCCTTTCAGTGTAATAAGACTATTCAGCATCAAATGCATAATATTATTTATTCTTGGGACCTATAATACAATCGTAAAAACTTGTAGGCACACATGATGTCTATACAGGCATTTCATCAAAACAATATTACATTTTATATACGGAACTCCTACTGTATAACAGAAACCCACTGTAAGCTTTGGGACTGAGCATCCATAATAGCTACACATGGCCATCAATTCTCATTAGCAACATTTGCACAGATTCAAGTTAAATATGGCATTAACGGTCTCCAGTACTCTAATATAGTTAATAAACAGCTGTTTACACCACTCTAACCAGACAAGTGAGGTTCAATACAGTATAGCACTTGAACTTGATTACAAGACCTGTCATGCTAAAAATATATAATTACAAAATATATATCACGCTCAAAAGCACTTGCTGATATTTCACTAAATATGTGTAAACACATGTACAGTTGATAGCTCGTGTTAGTGCACTCGAAAAAGCACTACTGCCAGTTATTAGTCATTTTGTCAGCAGTTAATATTATTCAAAAATGAAACTGATTTTCTTACTTAGTATTTTTGTCTTGTTTTCTATTACAAATATCTCAACATTCTTGAATCAAGATCCATTTACTTGAGACGCAAAATGACTTAAGACATAAAGTCTTGTTTTTTTTTTTTTTAAGTTATCAAAAATGTGCTCAAAAAGAAGTAATAATATTTTAAATAAAAAGGTAAAACAAGATGTTTGTACTAAAAAAAACGACAAGAATACTAAGATTTAAAAAAAACAAATTTTGCAGTGCAGTTTTCATTTAAGTTTTACAATTAATTAATGTTTATTGTGAATTTAGCTGATCTTTCCTTTCATGCTACATTATCCCTTGATACAAATACTGTACTAGGAAAATAGTCAACCCCCTTTTCAAAAAGCACATTTCTAAACTCCTTAATAGAAAAAAAGCCTAAGAAGAAAACTATAGCCTAAGCTTTAAATCTAAGGCATATGGAAGTAAATAAAACTACAGCAGCCTTACTTAAATCTTTGATAATAAATTGCACAACTAACACAGCAACAACCATTTAGCTTATTTTGGTTGACTACTACCTTCACTACTGGCTGCATGTCTTTACATGTTCCCATTCAGCTGATATATGCGATCATACCATATACTGCCATATATGATGTATTTGTTATAATGTACATTAATATGCTGTAGCCCAGCCTGTGCTGTAAGGACTGATTTACTGCTTTTTGAAATGTCATATGCAATTGTTAGTCTACATTATTGGTAAAAGAAAGGGTATTAGTACTGTCATTGGGTTCATGCACATCAGCCCGTCTTTTTTGTGATCTACAACAAACAGGTTGGTTACTAAAATCTGGTGCAAACCTGCAGCGGCATCACAATCACACCTGTGACAAGCTAGAGAAGTTATGTAATTAAAACGATAACTTCATAAATTCTTTAGGTATTTCTCCACAGGAAAACGTGTCAGAGCTAGAATTTCTGAAGTAACTAACTTTATAGTATAATCTGTAATATGTAAAAGAGCAGCCAGCATATTCTTCCAAAATGTTACTTTTGTGTTCCACAGAAGAAAGAAAAGTTTACCACGATTTTTGGAGTCCCACTGAATCCTTGTTCCTGTAAAAGTGTACCATGTGTCCAACATTCTTGCCTTCAGGTGTAAACAGTGTTAGCCAGAGCATCGTGAATGTGAAACCGTTTCGGTTTTCCAAGCACACTTTGGTTTTGGTTTTTCACATGACCACACATTTGCCTTTAAGCTTCTCGGCTCGCTTTTGCTGCTTGCTCTTCTTGCCGTCAATCTGAAGGCTTACAGTCCTGCGTTTCTCCAAATTAAGCAGCTCTTGAAAAAGCTCCTTAATGTTGTGATTTGTCTTAGCTGACGTCTCCATGAAGGCACACTTCCACCTCTTGGCCATGGCCTCGCCGTCACTGCTCTCCACTTCACGAGCGTTCATCTCGTCGTTCTTGTTGCCCACTAGCATGATTGGGATGCTCTCGATGTCCCCCTTAATCAGGCAGATCTGCTCGAAGATGGGCTTGAGCTCCTCCAGAGACTGTTTGCTGGTGATGGAGTACACTAAGATGAAGGCGTGGCCTTTGGTGATGGACAGACGCTGCATGGCGGGAAACTGGTGAAAATCTGGTGCAAACCTGCAGCGGCATCACAATCACATCTGTGACAAGCTAGGGAAGTTATGTCATTAAAATGACAACATTGGTTCTTTAGGCATTTCTCCACAGGAAATTGTGTCAAAGAACAAGTAAATAATTCCTGAAGTAACACATTCATAGTGTAACCTTTGAAATATGGAAAAGAGCAGCCAGCATAGTCTTCAAAGATGTTACTTTTGTGTTCCACAGAAGAAAGAAAAGTTTACCACGATTTTTGGAGTCTCACTGAATCCTTGTTCCTGTAAAAGTGTACCATGTGTCCAACATTCTTGCCTTCAGGTGTAAACAGTGTTAGCCAGAGCATCGTGAATGTGAAACCGTTTCGGTTTTCCAAGCACACTTTGGTTTTGGTTTTTCACATGACCACACATTTGCCTTTAAGCTTCTCGGCTCGCTTTTGCTGCTTGCTCTTCTTGCCGTCAATCTGAAGGCTTACAGTCCTGCGTTTCTCCAAATTTAGCAGCTCTTGAAACAGCTCCTTAACGTTGTGATTTGTCTTAGCTGACGTCTCCATGAAGGCACACTTCCACCTCTTGGCCATGGCCTCGCCGTCACTGCTCTCCACTTCACGAGCGTTCATCTCGTCGTTCTTGTTGCCCACTAGCATGATTGGGATGCTCTCGATGTCCCCCTTAATCAGGCAGATCTGCTCGAAGATGGGCTTGAGCTCCTCCAGAGACTGTTTGCTGGTGATGGAGTACACTAAGATGAAGGCGTGGCCTTTGGTGATGGACAGACGCTGCATGGCGGGAAACTGGTGACTGCCCGTGGTGTCTGTGATCTGCAGCGTGCAGATGCTCTTGTCGCAGCTGATCACCTGCCTGTAGGTGTCCTCGATAGTGGTGATGTAGCTCTCGCGAAAGGTTCCCTTCACGAAGCGCAGGACCAAGGAGCTTTTGCCCACTCCACCGGCTCCAAATACAACCACCCGGTAATCATTGCTTTGTTCTGGCATGGTGCTGCTCAAAATGACCTGGATGGGGGCAAACTGAAAGGAATGATTATGAAATACAAGTACAAACGGTGTACCATACCAGTGACAGCTTTGTTTTTTTCTGAGAGTGTACCAAAAGTTGGCAATTTAAAACACAGCATTTGCATCACTCCTAAACAAAAAAAATCAGCCAAACATCATATTACATACCTGTAAATGGAGCACTTTCTTATTGCCTTTGACATAACATGAATTCATGCATGAATGTTTCAGTATAGGGACTTTTCTACAAACACTTCTTGGATACAGTACAATATATTAAGCATATAAATCATGTAAGACTTTTAAAAATGAATGCAGTTCAAATCAAACTAACCTCAGCTTTTATATGAAATGTTTCAGTAGAGATACTGGCCAATGAGACCTCTGCCAGCCTGACATGCACGTTTCCCCTGATTAGTACGTTTCCCTTATTCGCTCAATACAGGAGCAGCATCTACTCAGTGAGCACATGGATGCGAGCAAAAACGGCTAGTGGAAATATTTGTATTTAATTTTATTTGGCAGTAAACTGACGCCGCGCTGTCGGATGGTGCAGGCAGGATGCGCAGAAAAAACAGGCAAGATAAAGGACAAGAGAAGCCAGCCGTGAACTGTGAGTACCACCTATACCTGCACCACTATATTATGCATAACAAACACGGTGTATTTTAAATAATATATCATGTATAAAAACAAAAGACTGTTCAAATTTAAGTCGCGGGTTTTGAACGGATGCGATTCTAAACTCACCTAGATGTTGATGATTAAAGACGTAATTCTAAATTCCTGTTGTCGTGTCGCGGTAGACGATGGAAATGATGGGATATGGGCTGTTTTTTTCCTGGGGGTTTGCGATTCCTCTAAAGATCCATCTGAGGCGTGACTGATATTTAAAGGGGCAGCGCTGACTGACTCTCTCCCGTTCTCTCCCCGTGACGTCACGAGGGATTTCAGCGTTTCTCCGCTGCTGCTGCAAAACACATGGGTCCATATGAACAGCCCTCATTTATGGTGTGTATTGCGCCAACATTCGGTTTTATGTTGTTTGTAAGGCATACAGACTTCGTTCATACTTTCTTTTGCACATTATTCAGCTTTAGTTGTGCCATCTGTGTCAAGTCACATTAAGGCTATTTATATAGCAGTGTATTCAATACAAATTGTTTCAAAACAGCTTTACACGGATGAACGATAAAATAACGATGCTAGGCTTTTTTTGTGAAGTTAAGAAATGTAAGATTAAAATGTACTGAATGTTTAACATTCAAAATATAAACACATAGCAATGGCAATATATGTGTCCCTGGAGCACAAAAGCAGTCATAAGTAGTGCAGGTATATTTGTAGCAATAGCCAACAAAACATTGTATGGGTCAAAATTGGTCATTTTTCTTTTATGCCAAAAATCTTTAGGATATTAAGTAAAGATCATGTCCCATGAAGATATTTTGTACATTTTCTACCATAAATATATCAAAACTTAATTTTTGATTAGTAATGTGCATTGCTAAGGACTTCATTTGAACAATTTTAAAGATGATTTTCTCAATATTTAGATTTTTTTGCACCCTCAGATTACAGATTTTCAAATAGTTGTATCTCAGCCAAATATTGACAAACCATGCATCAGTGGAAAGCTTATTTATTCAGCTTTCAGATGATGTATAAATCTCGATTTTAAAAAAATGGACCCTTATGACTGGTTTTGTGGTTCAGGGTCACATATTTGCATACTGAACTGTGATTGGCTTTATCTCTCCTGCATAGTCCTATATTTAACAATTCACAAGCTCCTTTGCACTGCAAAGTGTCTATGGCTGTTTACAAAACCTGAAAAATGTTGCCTTCTCTGAGGGGGGAAAAATACTCAAAATGTCCTACCCATGGGTTAAATGTAATTTTTATAATGTCAAGTTTCATATTGTCTGACTAATGTTTGAAGCAAAATACATTCTAAAACATAAGTAAACTGTAATCAAACCAGCTTGCATTCATACAGACAAGAACAACGCAACACATTTTTTGTAATACTGACCAGAAAAAAAAAAAAAAAATGTATTTATTTTTTACATATATGGTAACATATTTCTGTCAACCCTTTTTTTGTAATACTGTTACCAAATCAGACCAGAAAACTTGTGACCATGAAAACGTGTTTTTACGTATATTAGTATATGAAGGAGAGATATAATATACATTTGGAGCTGTGAGTTCATCATGCAGAAGCTGCTGCTGAATTCAGAAGCACATACCAGCAGCTCTGACCATTTCTTTCAGTGGCAAAAGTAGTAAGATTAGTATGCTAGTATTGGTATGTGTCTCATTTCGAAGGCTGCGCCCTCCGGGGTGCTGCATTTTCATCTACATACATAATTTATAGGCTGTCTCTTATCAGAAAAGCAACCATTATAAAATGGACTGTTATTCCTTTTTAGGCGTAAATTACTATGGAATATAATGGTGGTTACTTTTCTGAAATAATACAGCATCTATGACATGTGTGGCCAACAAATGCAACCTCCAGAGCCTTTGAAATGAAATACAGCTACGTACAGTCTTCAAAATAGGTCTGTAGGTCTAATGGCCGAGGCTTTTCCTCTTTCTTTCGAACATTTGCTCAGTATCTTGCAATGGGATGCCTCAGGCTGGTGATACACAGGGCAACTTTTTGAGCAATGTCGCCGGGCAACTTTAGGAAATATTGCCGTCAACGGGCAACCAGGTGAGACACAGAGCCCACGACCGATCTAAAGTATCCAGATAGAAATTTGTTACCCATTCTCAATGGGAAAGTGCCCAAGCAACATTACTCAAATTGCTCAAAATTTTGCCCCATGTATCATCAGCCTTAGAGAGTGAGTGAATTAGAGAGTGCATGAATCTGAAGTTTGAATTTCCATCAGAAATAGTAGACGATCTGGGTACCTTTGGGATACTCATTTGAACATACTATGATTTGGGACACTAATTATAATTTTGAATACAATATCTGACAGGTAGTATGCGAACTGGGATGCAGCAGCCACACAACTTTTTGGGATTTTACAACTTTACAGGAACATTGTGCTAATGCCTCACCGTAAAATTTGAAAGGACATTGATGACGTTTCATCAGAGTCTCTGAGTTGCGCAGGGATAGGTTGATGCTGTTATGAGCACGATGTTCTCGTCATTGACATTGGTTCCACTGGGTTTGGTCGGGATGAGAGATTTTTGGCAGTAAGTGTGTAAACGGTTGATCCCATCGTGAGACCTGTCCATGGTACTGAATCCCTTAACCTCCTTTTGAACTGCTGGAGAGCGTGAATATCAAGTTCTTAACCTTAAGGTTGGTTATATTCCTTGCTTTAGTTTCAGCCAAGTGGGTGAGTAACATGCTTTGTCTGTTCACCCAGAATATCTGAGCTTTAACGCAGACTTATAAGGGTATACAGTAAGGGTTTTGCTATTGCTTTCCTTTCGAAGGTCAGTGCTTTGTATTGAGGTACTGGAGTCAAGTGCCTTTTATATCTGCTGGAGATGTTTGTGTGATGGCAAGCTGGCTTTCTCTACACTTTTTATCAAATTAAAGGAATAGCTCACGCAGAAATGAAATTTTGCTGAAACGCCATCCAAGATGTTAGATGATTTTGTTTCTGCATTAAAATTTGGAGAAATTTGGCATCCAAACAGCTGATAAAAACATCACCATAATCCACAAGTAATCCGCAGCACTCCAGTCCGTCAATGAGCTGCGTGTTTGTAATAAACAAATCTATCATTAAGGCATTTTAAATTTAAACTGTTACTTCTGGCCAAAAACAAACAAAAAAACTCCATAATGTATAATAACGCTTCCTCCAGTAAAAATCTCCTGTTGTCTCTCACATCAAAATCCACCAACATATTTGTTTAGAGCTGTTTTGGGCTGTTTTCACTTGTAAACAGTGCTTGAGCTGTGCAGATTTCTCTCTTGATTCAAGCCAGACCCCTTTTTTACTAGAGGAAGCGTTATTATGGATTATGAACTCTTATTTAGCCAAACGCAAAGGTCTGAGGTTAAAAACATGCAGCTTTTGTCTTCTCAAGACATTAACTGATGGACTGGAGTGGTGTGGATTACTTGTGGATTATTGTGATGTTTTTATCAGATGTTTGGACTCTCATTCTGACGGCACCCATTCACTGCAGAGCATCCATTGCTGAGACACTGATGCAATGCTACATTTCTCCAAATCTGATGAAGAAACAAACTCATCCTAATCTTGGATGAGCTGAGGATGAGTCCATTTACAGGACATTTTCTTTTTTGGGTGAACTATTCCTTTAATATCCTGCTGGATGTCAATAGCTCATGCAGTTCCTGAAGTCGGTTCGCTAGAGA
The DNA here is from genome assembly GCF_001515625.1 of Sinocyclocheilus rhinocerous. Classification (NCBI taxonomy): domain Eukaryota; kingdom Metazoa; phylum Chordata; class Actinopteri; order Cypriniformes; family Cyprinidae; genus Sinocyclocheilus; species Sinocyclocheilus rhinocerous. Next base: position 950,130 of record NW_015653463.1, on the reverse strand, counting down.
AATGAGAGGTTATCTGTCATTCTGTTCAGGTCTGTTTAAAGGCACCAGAAAGAATGCATTACGGGGGTTGGCCATACGTTTCCTATAGTGAGATGTTTGGAAGAGAATCTCTTCTGTTCTCATGGACCCCAGGTATGATCTGTATGTCAGACCTAAAATGGACTGTGTGCTACACTGTAAAAAAAATCCGTTAAATTTACGGTAAAATACCGGCAGCTTTGGTTGCCAGAACTTTACCGTGAAAAATACGGTAGCAACATTTTAGGTTTTACAGAACTGTTTAAATTTACAGTGAAAAACTGTATTTCATTAACTGATACAATGTTAATATGCAAACCTTTGAGTTAACTCATTTTATTTGCAGAAACCAACTGCACTTAATTTAGCCAATTGGCATTTGTTTACAAACTAATATATATAATGTTTAAATACTGCAAGTATACTGGTATTAAGAACTATTTTGCTTAAATCCATGAAGAAAAACCTACTGATTTATGCAAAGTCATTAAAAGCATCAATTCAACTCAAATCTCTTGCAGATAACAGCAGCACACATTCATGTGTGATTGAAATTATTGAAGAGATTCACACTGCATCAGTAACTACACGGTAGTTAAGTGTGTAACATATAACTAATACTCTTGAGTTGCACCACTGACACTACCGCAATCATTATGAAACTTGTCTAAACGGTGCTGTAGCTCTGAAGGTTTTGTGCATAAAATGTTTTTAAATTTCTTCACAATAGCTTGTCAACATATCTTGTGGAGTCATATTAGTACCATAAATTAAAAAAAGTAAAAAATCAACCCATATAATTAGACACTAATTGAGATCAGTGAATAAGGTCATGAGATGATTATTTCATGATCATTAATAGTTATCAAAACCACTTCATTACAATTTCGATCAACTCTTCTTGTCATAACAAATGTGCTTTACATACACAGATACAACAGCAGAGAAAAACTAACATTAAAGAGTCAAGGGTCAAGAGCCCAACTAAAGCAACCAC
>NW_015653463.1:941775-948608 GCF_001515625.1 Sinocyclocheilus rhinocerous | reverse complement strand
TGTAGGGTGTGATTTCAGACACAGTCTATGAGTGTTGACTCTGAGGCTACTTTCTCGAAAACAAAGGTTAGATCTATTACAGTTATTACCGTATATTGTAAGGAAACTTACTGTTAATCATTTAACAGGTTTTTACTGTGGCATTTCTACAGTCTTTTACCGTTAAAATCACGATCATTTTTTACAGTGTAGCTCTCAATCTAGCTCTGAAAGGCCGATGGACAAGTGCTTCAGATTTTCCACAGGGGTTATCAATGCAAATCTGAGTTTCTGTGACAGATCCAACAGTGCGGAGGGCATAGAGTCAACCTCTATGAGTGACATCCAAAAAAAAAAAAAAAAAAGTTCTTGATCATCAGTACAAAACTGCAAGTTTAAACTTTTCCTAAGAACATACAAAGAGGCATGATGAACTTTCAAAGACTTTATTAAAATTTTACTTTTGTTTTTGCAGATTTTGTGGTCAGCCCCCATAACCAAACACACAGCTCAATATGGCAAAAATCTGTTCATAATTTAGCATCTTTAGTGTCTTGGCATAACGTTGGCCAAGTTTATGTGATTTTCACAAAACCCATAATGGCCTTCTTGTTGGGCAGAGCTAATGAGTGCCATTTGTAAATTGTCCAGCTTGATGAGTACAAGTTTGGTACATATAAGTATGTGTACAATATACAGTAAGTACCAAGTTATTTACCCCTGCCACTCCCTAGAGCTGACTTTTGCCCATGCTTAATGGATGACCAGGAATTTCAAATTTAATGAGTTTTTAAACACAATCTAAACAGATTAAACTTTTGATACGATTCTTTTAAAATAAAACTTCCTTTCTTTTTGTAAAATATTTGATTGCATTACACATTTCAAACAGTAAAATGATAACAGACCCAAGTGTAAACTACAGCACATGTGGGTTTGATAAAATCATCTTTGATCAGTTTATGAAAATAAACGGCTGCTAACCACAGCGTCTATTGGTATAACAGATGTGGTCTGTGAACGAGTTTCAGTTGTTCTGAAGCATTGTGCTGCCCCCTCCTGAGAGCAGATGAAACTTCACAAACTGACATTACTAATAAACTCACTGCATTCTCCATTCAGCATATTAGAATGATTTCTGAAGGATCATGTGACACTGAAGACTGAAGTAATGATTCTGAAAATTCAGCGCTTCATCACAGCAATAAATTACATTTTACAGAAGATAAATGGTAATACTAGGCTGCATGGATGGGCAGGGAGTGTTTGCCCAGAACAGAACCATTCCCCCAACCTCAAATTAATGCTAATCGTAAGTTACACTGACGATAGTGGTCCTGACAGAATTACAGTTTTATTAAATAAATGCAGCCTTGGTGAGCATAATGCCCCGTGACCGACAAAAATATTGTGTAGTCTGAACCCGGCATAAGAGACTTCATTAAAGACATTTAAAAATCATAATGTTTCCAAACATTTGACAGGTACTGTACTTTAACCTCAAGTGCATGTTCCAGGAAAGAAAGAAAGAAAGAAAGAAAGAAAGACAATGAATTGCTTCCACCATTTGTTCCCCACATATCATGAAGCGTAAAATCCAGGTTTCAGAGTTTTGCAGTAAATGTCACTTTGTTGCGAAATTCTCAGATGATTGTTTGTGGCACAACTCTGCATTTCTCTCTGTTGCTAGGATGAAACACCCTCTGTGTTGGCATTTGTAGCATAAGATCTATTATTTTAGCATTTATTATAATTATACAAAACAACATGTATTTTAAAAGTGTGATAGTCACAGACTGACATTCAGATATAATGCAGAACATTGTGAACAAAAGTAAACAATTAAATTTGTATAATATCACAGCTGGGTTGAACCGCAAACACATCTGCTCTTCCTGCTAGTTTACTGATTATAAACCTTGCACATATTAAACATGTTAATTTACAGTGTAGTTTCTGCGTTATTTTATGGGTTATTATTGTTTATGCGAAGGTTGTGACTTGCATGCTTCAGTTATTGATTTAAGTTTTTATTAAATGTTATGCAAAGCATTGCTTACTTGTTATCATGTTAAAGTATTATCTCAATAGATGTGTGCTAATTAGGAGGATTGTTTGGTCCGAATGTACTGATTAATACAAAATCAGCTTGATTTAATTATGAAAACCTTTTTTTTCCAGTATATTTTGAATGTTATGAACTGTAATGCAAAATGAACATTTTAGTAAATCTCATGGATTATTCCTTGGGCAACTCCTTGGACTAAATATCTGCTTTTCGTTCTCAGGAAGTCAAATATAGAACAAAAAAAAATAGTGAAGGAAGTAGGCAGAAGTTTCTCAAAATGAGGAAGTCTACAAATAGTAGAAAAGTTTGTGTCAGTACAATAACAGCAACACAAAGGTGAAAAACTTTTGAGTACACCAGTATTCGCTCAGTTTCAGTTTACTCTAAGCGCTGGTGTTCTTGAACTGGAAGCTTCTTTTAAATTATCCACTGAGTTTTTGGTCATACCACATCCTGTTCAGTTCGACAGCAATTTGAACATGGTGTGTAGTCACTGTCCAAAGTGAGGAGAGTCGGACACTTTGTAAGGTAAGAATATAAGGTTCATGTAGTGCATCAGATTTTGTGCTCAAGTATGATGTTAAACTGAACATGAAGTGAACATAAAGTGAATTAAGCGTGAATTAAACCAATTAAGTGAATGATGAAAAGAAAAAAAAAACAATTAAAATTGTATTTTTTATTTCATATTCAGTGTTGTATTAGAAACAGTAACAGTATGCATCATATTAAATATTCTACTAGTAAATCTTAATATATTGATATGGAATCATGAAAATAAAAGGCAAAAGTTCTAGTGAAACTATTGAAATTATTTGTATAATATCTCACTTTGTTGTGGCATTACCTGATCTGGCATTATTTAGTTACTTTGAAGTAAAAAAGCAAAAAGCAAAGCTGTTCAAGAATATCAGATGTTTCTCAGATGTGGTCCGATATTTCTTTTAAAGAAGGCAATTATTAGTTTGTGATTATGGATTAAATATAAATGTGTTTAATGTATGTTAATAATTCAACACTAATTCATTAATGATTTGCATATAAAAATCCTGAATATTTGCATCGATGTTTTTCACATCATATAAACTAAACTTTATATATAGTGAGCTCCAAATGTCTAAATTGTAGATCACTCCGGAGTGTTCAAAATATAATTAAGAAGGAAAAAACAGAAGGTTATAGGGTTTCGAAACTTTTACGAGAAAGGTGTTATGACAAACATAACAAATACTGCAAAATTATGAAATTCATGAAACATTTTACTTGCATTGTTACCATGTTCTAATATAATTTATAATGAAAGAACTGTATAATTTAGAAGTGTTCTCACTATTGCTCTTAGACTTTTCAGTATATATAAATTATTGTCCAGAGTTTGTTGATTATTAGTAGTAGTAGTATCTTACACAAAGCCAAACTTACTTAAAAGATCATTAGAGCAACCTATTTATATCTTAATATAGGGCATGCTATTATTATTCCACCATTTTGGCTTAATAAAACACCTTAATAAAATACATTTTATAATAGCTCACAAAAATGCCAATGATTTACGAGTAGTAAATTATATATTTAAAACGTGCACATCTAACCAGTGGCACACGTCTCTGTAGCTAGACATGTTTTATTAAAGTCATTGTGCTGCTTCGCTGCATTTACTGATTTAACACAAAGCTACAACCACATTTTCCATTATAAACCTTGCATTTTGCTGTTAGCTTACAATAACACTGACCTTTTCTTGCTCAGCCAATCTGGCTTCTTCTTTATGGAATCTTTTGCGGTTGAATTTGATGAATCTTCTCAGACTTGCTTCTTTTTCATGCATGAACACGAGGCCCTGAGGTTTTGTATTAGCGCTTGTGTTTGAGGTTGCTTTTTAGTGAGTAAAAAGGCTAGGGGATGTATTTTCTGTTTGCTTCATTTGGCATTTTGACAAATACTTCATCGACTTAATTTCTCATTATCGGTAATAATGGGAACATTTATGTATATTTCTATAGAAAAAAAATGAAGCAGAATGAAAAGAAAAGAAAAAAAAACATTGCAATGCTGATAGAGTGTACTGCATTTATGTTTATGGTTTGTGGCACTTATATAGCCCCATTGCTGCATTAAGCAACACTGAAGCATGAAATGGCTCATTTCCATGTAAGGTGTTCAGTTGTGTGACTTGATTTGTGCGCTTGACGTGAGCGGATTCATCTGCTTGCTGTGTATCATCTTTAAGTGCCTTAAACATCTCATGGGAGTGGGCTTAAGTTGTAGTAGAGGCTGAATGTTATTGCAAAAGACTTGACCACTTCCTTTTTCTGTGTGAGCTAGTTTCTCAGCGGCACATATCTTTTAACATCTTACCCAAGTTAGAGTTAGAAATATACATAGACATACACATACATGTGTTTGTGTAATTTACTTTGTAAGAACATATTTGCTAAAAACAAGTGTGGAAAGAAAATACAACTGGCGTTTCTCATTATCTTTAAAACCTCTTTGATCTAAAAGCTTAAATGCTCTGACTATATTTTGTATATACAATACAATAGGCTACATGTAAAAAAATTTTTTAAATGGATATGGATCTGAAGGTAAAACAGCCAAAAAGTGGCTTGTATACATACTGTAGAAATTCCTGAGTGTGCATGAGCTGTAATATAGGTGAGCGAAAATATAAGATAGGTTTGATCTGTTTAACTTTATTTCACTCTTCCATTTGTGTTATTTCATAGTTTACTATTGCAGACAACAAAGAATGAGTAATTACACAGTGAAACAAATTTTGTTTTTAATATTTCTTTATAACGCTTGACATGCTAAATACAAAAATCACATTACTTTGTGTGTTTCATTAACAGTGCCCTTGAAAACTACAAAATATATGTTGACAGCTTATACAAGCTAATCTGTTAATAAAAATGACATGGCGCATGCATAATACTAAGCTAAGAACTATAGTTTAACATTAACCAAAAGTGAGTCGTCCAAAACTTCAGAAGTGCATGCTGGATGATTTTTGTCTTTTATGGCTAGTCCCATAATGTTCTGGAATGTTCCAGAAAGCACTAGAATGTTACAGAATATTCCAGAATGTTAGAGCACTTAACTGGATGTTCTAGAATCCTTGCAACAACAACAAAAAACATGTCAGACTAGTACACAAATGTAAACCGATGTTTCATAATTCATAATGACCTCAGTATTTACCAAAACATTGATGCTATGTGAAAATAACAAATAGTTCCTTAAAATTCATTTAATGAACATATGCTTGGAGTAGATATCAAAAAATGAGAAGGAACAGACAGTCAGATTAAAATGAAACCGATAGCTAAAGATAGTGATAAAGATAAGACATGGCATTAGAAACCAGTGAGAGGCGTGAGAGACAACATTCATCAAAAGAAGTAAAACACAAAAAAAGAAAGAAAATATATTGCATTTATAATGCTATCATGGCAAATTGATGTTGTTGTGCTCAACATTTACTCATAATTTACTATAAAGTACAGTCTTGAGTGCTTATTGCCTTTACACCATGGTCATTACGTAACAAAATGATTAAAATAAAGCCCATTTAAACCTTTATTGATCACACTTAAGTTTAGGGACCAATTCTCACTATGACTTTTGCCTCAATAAACTCCTAATTTGCTGTTTATTAATAGTTAGTAAGGTAGTTGTTAAAATTAAGGGATCTAAAATAAGGGCATGCAGAATAAGACATTAATATCTGCTTTATAAGTACTAACAACCAGCCAATATGCTAGTAATATAGTTAAGAATGAGAATTGGTGCTTAAAAGGAAGTGTTAACCATTTATTTGATCACCTATGACATCCTATATAGACCCTGCTGAATAAGGTTATTATTTGGCATTCTTAGCAGAGTTTACAGGGTTTCAGTCTCACAGATTGGTGTTTGCTCTGATTTTCACTAAAAATATGATCTAGAGTTTCTAAGAAATGATCTACACATTGGGCCTCATTTATAAAGCGTGCGTACGCTCAGATTTGATCTTAGAGCGTGCGTACGCTAAACTCCACGCCTGCGCTCATATTTGACGGGGAAAAGTGCTTCGCTTCACGTCAGGGTCTGAGCAGACGTGCACACTTATTCTTGTCGGAGTACTGCAGGTTTTTGAAAATGTACGCTGTTCTTGCAGCTCTGAATTAAAGAATTTGGACGATGACTGGTGATCTTTTACATGTTAATGACTTTAATTAAGAGGCGTTTACAAGGCAGAGAGCTGAAACCATTCAGATTGAAGTTCAAGATCATTTGCGATTCAGAGATTTCACATCTGAAAGAGAGGCGTATGTGCGTACGTTCATTTTATGAGTCACATGTGCGCATAAATGTGACCCGGGGCCACAAAACCAGTCATAAGGGTCAGTTTTTTTAAATTGAGATTTATACATCCTCTGGAAGCTGGATAAATAAGCTTTCCATTGATGTATGGTTTGTTAAGATATAGGACAATTAATCGCGATTAATCGCATCCAAAATAAAAGTTTTTGTTTACATTATATATATGTATGTTTACCTTTTTTTATTTATTATGTATATATAAATACACACACATACAGTATTTATTTTGAAAATATTTACGTTTATACACTTATATACTCATATTCTTATATTTGATATTATATATAAATATATTTAATATATAAACATAACATAGTTTTCTTAAATATATACATGCATGTGTTTGTATTTATATATACATAATAAACACATATATATTATGCGAACAAAAACTTTTATTTTGGATGCGATTAATCGC
>NW_015653463.1:935500-941737 GCF_001515625.1 Sinocyclocheilus rhinocerous | reverse complement strand
GTTAAAGGTTCTTTATGGAACCATTTAGACAGAAAGGTTCTTCTATGGCATCGTGAAGCACCTTTATTTTTAAGAGTGTATAAGTAACTTTTTGAGTACATGTCAGCTTAGCCTACTAATCCTAACCATAACCCAGCAGTCTACTGTAAATGACTGCTAGTTGACATGCACTGGCAAAGTTACTTATAGTCTAAAGTGGACTATCGAAATAAAGTGTAATCCTTTATTTAATTTCGGTAACACTTTATTTAAAGGCAACACATGTTATATGGTTTCACTTTATTTACATATTTTGTTGACTATAAGTACAGAAAAATCGATAATTTTGCCCCATATTCAATGTATTGTTGCTACAAATATTATGACTGGTTTTGTGCCCCAGGGTCACATTTGAGAGATGATCGTAAGATTGTAAGGTTTCTGCGCAACATTTTATAACTGAGGCCCATTGTCTTTTTCAGGTTATTAGCGGTCCTCTGAGCTTTGGCAGACGGTTGAGCAGATATGGCGGACAAGGTGCAGGCGCTGCCGTACTTTTTCGGCAACATCACGCGAGAGGAGGCGGAGGAGTACCTGCGGCAGGGAGGAGCGGGGGACGGCCTGTACCTGCTGCGCCAGAGCCGCAGCTTCCTCGGCGGGTTCGCTCTGTCGGTGGCCTACGGTCGCCAGCTCTACCACTACACCATCGAGAGGGAGATGAACGACACCTACGCCATCGCCGGTGGGAAATCTCACAGAAACCCCATAGATGTGATCGACTACCACTCGCAGGAGTCCGACGGGCTCATCTGCCTGCTGAAGAGGCCCTTCAACCGGCCCCGGGGCACCGAGCCTAAAGTCGGGCCCTTTGAGGACCTCAAGGAGCAGCTCATTCGGCAGTACGTCAAACAAACCTGGAACCTACAGGTGGGTGCCAGCTTAACACTTCATCCGGTAACACTTTATTTCAATAGTCTGGACTACACTCTTAAAAATAAAGGTGCTTAGAAGGTTCTTCACAGCGATGCCATAGAAGAACCATTCAGTCAAGAACCATCTCTTTCTTACCTTTTTATAATCTGAAGAACCTTCTTTCACCACAACGAAACAGAAAGCTTCTTCAGATGTTAGTTAAAGGTTCTTTATGGAACCATTTAGACAGAAAGGTTCTTCTATGGCATCGTGAAGCACCTTTATTTTTAAGAGTGTATAAGTAACTTTTTGAGTACATGTCAGCTTAGCCTACTAATCCTAACCATAACCCAGCAGTCTACTGTAAATGACTGCTAGTTGACATGCACTGGCAAAGTTACTTATAGTCTAAAGTGGACTATCGAAATAAAGTGTAATCCTTTATTTAATTTCGGTAACACTTTATTTAAAGGCAACACATGTTATATGGTTTCACTTTATTTACATATTTTGTTGACTATAAGTAATATTGCACCTACATATCTACTAACTCTCATTAGAGTAGAAAATATATGTAGTTAATTAATATTACTCAGTACTTAAATGTATAATTACACTGTAACAAGGACAGCTTAAAACAAAGTGTAACCTTCATTTCTCAGAAGTTGCTCAGAAAGCTTTTAGGGTTTGCAACACACTTGCATGGCGAGTCATACTGTACTCTAACTTTTTTGGTGAACTTGTATGAGTTTGTACAATGTCTTTTGTATATTTTCATACAATACAATCTGCTTGTGCTCCACCGATGGGTTAAAGGTTCTTTATGGAACCATTTAGACAGAAAGGTTCTTCTATGGCATCGTGAAGCACCTTTATTTTTAAGAGTGTATAAGTAACTTTTTGAGTACATGTCAGCTTAGCCTACTAATCCTAACCATAACCCAGCAGTCTACTGTAAATGACTGCTAGTTGACATGCACTGGCAAAGTTACTTATAGTCTAAAGTGGACTATCGAAATAAAGTGTAATCCTTTATTTAATTTCGGTAACACTTTATTTAAAGGCAACACATGTTATATGGTTTCACTTTATTTACATATTTTGTTGACTATAAGTAATATTGCACCTACATATCTACTAACTCTCATTAGAGTAGAAAATATATGTAGTTAATTAATATTACTCAGTACTTAAATGTATAATTACACTGTAACAAGGACAGCTTAAAACAAAGTGTAACCTTCATTTCTCAGAAGTTGACACTTTATTTAAAGGCAACGCATGTTATATGGTTTCACTTTATTTACATATTTTGTTGACTATAAGTAATATTGCACCTACATATCTACTAACTCTCATTAGAGTAGAAAATATATGTAGTTAATTAATATTACTCAGTACTTAAATGTATAATTACACCGTAACAAGGACAGCTTAAAACAAAGTGTAACCTTAATTTCTCAGAAGTTGCTCTTTCATAACTCAGAAAGCTTTTAGGGTTTGCAACACACTTGCATGGCGAGTCATACTGTACTCTAACTTTTTTGGTGAACTTGTATGAGTTTGTACAATGTCTTTTGTATATTTTCATACAATACAATCTGCTTGTGCTCCACCGATGGTTAGGTTCAGGCTGACCTTCATGCTTACTTTATTTCTGAATACTTTTTTTATGAATTGTACAAATGCGCCGAAACGTTAAATAGTTATGCTTTCTCATGAGTTTGGTATTTGAGACTTCAGTTATGCTCAGAGACAATTGCTTAAATAGAGCATTGAGCTCATGTATTTACTATATGTTTCTTTGTCTTCTTGTGCATGAAACAACTTTCTTTTTTGGCTTACGTTTCAAATCATCCTTACTTTTCCAGCAAATCCCCTCCAATCACCTTGCTCATGGGTACACTGTAAAAATTGACTATTTACAGAGTATATTTTATGAGAAAATACTATTTCAGTCTGAAAATTTTACTGAAATTTAATGAAATTAGTGAACATCTTATATAAATAATACACATTTTTACATCTATTTTCACCCAGTTCCTAATAGATAAAGTCCCAGCTTACTTTTTTCTTGTTGAATAGTCAGAAGTTATGTGAGATTACGAGAATAAAAGAAGTTGTGCATATTTCATGTTTCACTCGTCACAGCAACCTTCACACATTTTGTTTTTGTTGCAGTCAACTTTTGAACATTTGCTGCAATTGTGAATACGTTTATGCCACCCCTGTGCTGCATTAAACAAACCATAAAAGCACATTTTTGGTATAAGACAGGAGCAGTTTATTAGCTATTCCTGATGTATTATTATATATTGTGGTGTGGCAGGGTTCGGCTCTGGAGCAGGCTATCATCAGCCAGAGGCCTCAGCTGGAGAAACTCATCTCCACAACGGCTCATGAGAAGATGCCGTGGTTCCATGGCAAGATCGACCGCGAGGACTCAGAGCAGCGGCTGCTCAGGAGCTCACACGTCAACGGCAAATTCCTGTGAGTCTCATGCCCTTGTTGGACTTACTCTGCAAGTACAAGATAAATGAGACATGATCTTGGGTGTTGAGAATTACACTCGTAAAAATAAAAGTGCTTCAAGATGCCATAGAAGAACCTTTTTTGTATAAATGGTTCCAAAAAGAACCTTAAACATCTGAAGAAGCTTTCTGTTTCGTTGTGGCAAAAGAAGGTTCTTCAGATTATAAAAAGGTAAGAAAGAGACGGTTCTTGACTGAACGGTTCTTTTTGGAACCAAAAATGGTTCTTCTATGGCATCGCTGTGAAGAACCTTCTAAGCACCTTTATTTTTTAAAGTGTGAACCCAGAATACATACCTTATTAGCTACAGTATATAATCTAGATTTATACTTCCATTCAAAAGTTTAGGGTCAGTAGGATTTGTATTTATTATTTTAAGAAATTACACTTTTATTCAGAAAGGAGGCATTCGGTTGATCAAAACTGACAGTAAAAACTTTTAGATTGTTACAAAAGACTTTGGTAGCACTTTATTCTAAGGTGTCTTGTTACACATGTTACATGTACTTACTATTATAATAACAATTAATTATGCATAATTACATTCAAGTAACCCTAAGCATACAGTAAGTACATGTTAATTAATATCACTCAGTACTTAAATGTATAATCACACTGAAACAAAGACACCTTAAAATAAAGTGTAACCAAGATTTCAAATAATTGAACTTTCAAAATCAAAGAATCTTGCACAAAACGTATCTCAGTTTCCAGAAAAATATGAAGCAGCACAACTGTTTCCAATAAGTGTTCCTCAAGCATCAAATCAGCGTATTAGAATGATTTCTGAAGAATCATGTGACACTGAAGACTGGAGTAATGATGCTGGAAATTCAGCTGCGCATCACAGGAATAAATCACATTTTAACATATATTCACATAGAAAACAGTTGTTTGAAATTGTAATAATATTTCACAGTTTTGCTGCTTTTACTGTATTTTTAAACAAATAAATTCAGCCTTGGTGAGCAGAAGAGTCTTACTTAAATAATATTATATTGCATCAGCATTTAATTGAAATTTCTAAGGTCACCAAAGTAAAGCAATATGTTGTTGTTGTTGTTTTTTTAACATCTTGCTTTAATTACACGAATGTTAGTCATTTAGAGTTGTGGTTAAATTCTAACATACTTGTGTGCATGCACTCTAATCATTTTTAGCGTCTAGATTAAGATTTTATATAACCTAATATATATTTATATTCATTTTAAGTTCATCAATCATCTTAAAATTTGAATCCCAAAACTATTGCGAAGAACCAACTTCTGAAAGCCTACACAAGGTGCGGGTTCGATTCAGCAGTGGGTTGCAGGCAGGGTTTGGGACTGCTCTGAAGTGAAAGAAGCGAGGCAGAGAGAGGCAGCGTGTGGTTTCCGCTGTCACACTGTTTGAGAGGACTTCCTGAAGTGACCGAAGACGCAGTGTGCTGGGTGGGGGTAGTGCGTGTCAGTACAGTGTGCGCTTGCTTTAAATAGAACACTTGCCACCATCTCAAAACACACGTATGCAATGAAGCGCACAAAACTATGGAAAAAGAAGAAAGTTTGTTTATAAGACAAATATGGCTTTATCATCATGAGAATCATGTCATTAGCTTGAACTTACTTTTTTTTTTACTAAAGCTTTTCAAAAATATATCTATGTTATATTATATTCTATATTTTTTCGATTTTCTATATTAAAACATTGATTAAACATTAGTCTACAACTACATCCACTGTACATTGAATCTTGTCGGTAAATCGGAAAAGCGTCGGTTTTTCTCCTCCAGCTCCATCTAGTGTTGATTTGTGTATAATATAACCAGAGCTCAGTTTGCAAGAGCCTTTGTAAAGGACTGTGAATTATTCTCTATCTTCTGCTTAACATTTACTGTATCGTTCTCTCTCCTCCTGACAGAATTAGACAAAGAGAAAACAATGGCAGAAACGTGTCCTATGCTCTGTGTCTCCGGCATAATAACCAAGTCATGCACTATCGCATTGATAAAGACAAGGCTGGCAAACTCTCCATTCCTGACGGGAAGAAGTTCGACACACTTTGGCAGGTAAATAAACCTGTCAAGAGAAACCTTCTCAGCAAGACCGCAGAGTCTATACATACTGTACATGTCAAAAGTTTGGAATCTTTACAATTTTTAAATGTTTTAAACAGTGTTGGGGTAACGCGAGTTACGTAATCGGATTACTTTTTTCAAGTAACTAGTAAAGTAACGCATTACTTTTTAATTTACAAGAGAATATCCGAGTTACTTTTTCAAATAAGTACATGAAAAAGTTACTTTTTTTTCAATTTATTGACTGACAGCTCTCCTGTCCCCATGTTGAGAGAAATCAGAAGATGTTACTGTAGTTCAAAATAAATATGAATATGCATTAATTAATCTCACTCACAAAAAAAAACACAGATTCAGTATTCCTCAAAATGAATAAAAATAATGCAACTCTGAATATGACACAAACCTGCAATAATTAAATGTTAAAAAACACAAATATCCTTTATGCATTTAATCCCATTCTATTAACCAATGTCTTTGCTTCTGACCTTCGATGATCCAGTTCAACCATACTAATAAGCAAAAATTACTCTAGACAAACATCTTTGTTTATTGCTGAAGTGTGTTGAAATTTCTTCTTCTGCATTCTACTGTACGGACGTAAATTTACTTTCCCTTCAGCCTGAGGCTTATTCATTTAACTTTTGGTGTGAAAAGGCTTTTATATTTGCCAAAAATAGAACTTTTTTATTTTAAAAACAAACAAGCAAGCCCTGTCCAGATTTAAAAAGTAACGCAAAAGTAACATAACGCATTAC
>NW_015653463.1:932525-934657 GCF_001515625.1 Sinocyclocheilus rhinocerous | reverse complement strand
AAAAAAAACACAGATTCAGTATTCCTCAAAATGAATAAAAATAATGCAACTCAGAATATGACGCAAACCTGCAATAATTAAATGTTAAACACAAATATCCTTTATGTATATAATGCCATTCTCTTAACCTTTTTTTATTGCTGAAGTGTGTTGAAATTTCTTCTTCTGCATTCTACTGTACGGACGTACATTTACTTTCCCTTCAGTCTGAGGCTTATTCATTTCACTTTTGGTGTGAAAAGGCTTTTATATTTGCCAAAAACTTTTTTATTTTCAAGCAAGCCAAGCAAGCCCTGTCCAGATTTAAAAAGTAACGCAAAAGTAACGTAACGCATTACTTTCCAACTAAGTAACTATAATCACATTTAGGAATATTAAATGAATAGAAATTCTGTATATACAACGTAGCGAATTTGCTAAAGCTAGTCTATACAGAAGTAGAATTCGAATAGAATAAGGCTGGTAACAATTTAGTATAAGGACCAATTCTCACTATTAACGAGTTGCTTATTAGCATGCCTGTTATTAACACTGTTATAAGTGCTTATAAAGCACATATTCTGCATGAGCATATTCTACATCCCCAATCCTACCCAATACCTAAACTTAACAACTAATAAGCAGCAAATTAGGAGTTTATTGAGGCAAAAGTTGTAGTTAATGGTTTGTTACTAATGAGAATTGGACCTTAAAACCTCCACGACTTTGGGGATGTCGTGGCCTAATGGTTAGAGAGTCGGACTCGTAACCCAAAGGTTGCGGGTTCGAGTCTCGTACCGGCAGGGATTGTAGGTGGGGGGAGTGAATGTACAGCGCTCTCTCCCACCTTCAGTACCACGACTGAGGTGCCCTTGAGCAAGGCACCGAACCCCCAACTGCTCCCCGGGCGCCGCAGCAAAAAATGGCTGCCCACTGCTCCGGGTGTGTGTTCACGGTGTGTGTGTGTTCACTGCTGTGTGTGTGCACTTTGGATGGAATAAATGCAGAGCACTAATTCCAAGTATGGGTCACCATACTTGGCCACATATCACGTCACTTTTTCACACTTTTAAAATAAAGTGTGGCCAGTCTCTTCTGCTCACCAAGGCTGTGCTCAAATATACAGCAAAAACAGTAATATTTATGATTTCTGAAGGACACTGAAGACTTCCAAACTTTTGAAAAGTACTGTAAATGTAGAAAATCTGATAATTAGCAAAAAGTGATGCATTGTTATTTTAGGCTTATCGTATTTGCTGATGTCCTAAAGAGGATCTTGTAGAGTTAGACAGTTGTTTTGGTGACCAGCAGGACAAACGCCACGTTATATTTAGATTTCCTGGTTGAGTGGCTGCGCATGATGCACGGCATCAAAGGTTCAGCAAGGTGAATGCTACAGCTAGGCCATTAACTAGCCCTCAGAAACATCTCTCACTCACACTGTGATTAGGAGAGAAGTGCATGGTTCGAATGAGGTGAGTGTGCAATGAAAGTGTATGTTGATATAGAAATAGTTTGATTTCGTGTACCGTGTAGCTTTTCAAAGGTGTGCTCATCTGGAGAATGTAAAGAAGTCGTGCTTCTTTAAGTTATATAAACAAAGCCTCCTATATAAAGCTATCTGTTCATATATTGTGTGCTGTATATATATTCTTTTCAGCTGAAGCTTTACGTGACAGTACACTGATGAGAGTTTATCGACCGTTCGTGAAAAGCAAAGTATTCTATGAAACAGGCCTCAGCGTAAGAAGCGTAACCACAATACTGCGTGACGCTGAGATGATGTCCAGAAGCGGGCTTTGATGTGCACTGTGTTGTGTGTTACAGCTGGTAGAACATTATTCGTACAAGCCTGACGGCCTGCTCCGAGTGCTCACCGAGACCTGCCCGAGACCGTCACAGGATTCAGGCGTAAGTACAGTCACATCTCTAACAAACGCAGCAGTGACCATGTGTTCTCATATCAGCTTGCTTTAAAGAAAAGCCTTTAAAGGTGACATATCATGAAAATCTGACTTTTCCAGGTTTTAAGTGCTATAATCAGGTCCCCGGTGCATCTACCAACCAAGGAAACGTGAAAAAGATTAACCCAGTAACTTTGTTTTGGTAAGCCTTTTTCTGCAAGCGTCTGAGAAAACAAGCGCGTCTGATTT